>NC_061513.1:41131610-41220035 GCF_022539505.1 Lolium rigidum | reverse complement strand
GCCCACTATCTTGTTGGGCCGGCCCACTTGCTATATGGTGGACCCCACATACTAAATGGGCCGGCCTTTTAAGCTGGAAAGTGGGACCCACCTGTGATTTTGGCCCGGCCCACTATCTTGTTGGGCCGGCCCACTTGCTATATGGTGGACCCCACATACTAAATGGGCCGGCCTTTTAACAGGAAGGTAGGACCCACCTGTCACTACAGGAAATCCGGTCTATTGCAACAATAATTATTGCAACGGCTAGTTTTCGTTGCAATAGAATGCAATATTGCCACGAAACCCCCATTCGTGGTAATAGCCTCCACATATTGCCACAATTTAGTTTTGTCGAGGTAGACACCTTTTTTGTTGCAAAAGAGGGCGTGTATTGCAACAAAACATAGCGGCGTTGTAATATGGTGGTCCTATTGCGACAATTACGCTTCGTTGCATAAACTTGCCACCTTGTTGCAATAGAGCCTAGCTAATGCAACAAAAGCATAAAATTGTGGTAATATTTGAAAAGATATTGCAACATTTCCCCATGTTGCGCTAAGTATCACATTGTTGCAAAAAATAACTTGTATTGCAACAAAATACTAATTTGTCGTAATACTAGTGTTTTGCCTCAAACCCATTTCATTGCAATAATTATTTGCATATTGCAACAAGTTACGTATCCATGGTAATATATATAAGATACTGACTTATCTTTGTAGGCATGCCATTAAAGAATCGACTGCAAAAAGTCATGCACTCTTCGAGTATGTACCCCTATGCAATACAACCCTCTCGGGTGAGTCTTGTTACGCACATACCCTTTCAGCGTACGCAAGTATCGCTCAATTGGATACATCCATCTGTACAAGACAGGCCCTCCCAATTGTGCCTCTTCAGCGAGATGAATTGTCATATGCATCATAATATTAAAGAATGCAGGTGGAAAGATCATCTCGAGCTGGCATAAAGTTTCTAGGATTGTTTCGATCAACTTCACCAAATCCTCATCCTTTAACTCCTTGGAGCATAAATCAGAAAAGAATTTACTCAGTTAAGAAATGGGTTAAGAACATTCTCTGGCAGAAGCTTGCGTAATGCAATAGGAAGAATTTTCTGAAATATAACATGACAGTCATGATTTTTGAGTCCAGTAATCTTGCACTGATCGAGGACCACACATCGTTTAATGTGTGAAGCATATCCATCGGGCATCTTAATGCTTCGCAAAAATTTGAGGAGCAATATCTTCCTTGCATCCTATATATCAAGGGAAAGTATTATTTGTGGGGAGTAGGTCAACTAGATGAAAATAGGAGACACAAATTGTGTGTACGGCTTACCTGGACAAGAAGCTCCCTCATTGTCGCTATCAAAGACTACAACCACCTCCTGGATCTCCATCTTTCGTCCTATGGCGACGGAGACTCGGGTGGGATTTGGTCTATACAGAAAGGGGAATAGAAAGAGAACAGGGGTCGGGTCTTGCATATATCAATTTGATAAAGGAAGACAAGGCGTCAAGCCATAAGTGTGTTTTCACCTACTCGCATAACAGCATCTCCAACACACGGTAAAAGAGGCGCACAAAAAAAACTCCGCCAGTTTGGCACGCGCGGGAGCCCGCGCGGACACCTCCTACGCGGACACGTGAAAAAGCGCCGCGCTAAAACTTTTCCGCGTCCGCGATTTTTGCGCTATCCCGCGCGGGAAACTTGCCTCTTGGGCTGCCCCGCGTGCTATAAACGCCACGCGCGCTCAAGCCAACCACCCGAAAACTTTCAAATTTATTTTTTTAACATTCCCTCCAAAAAGAATTACTTTCCCACCACCTAATTAGCATTTACGCCAAAAAAATTGAACCTCCCGCTATACGCCTCATCAATCTCGGCCCAAATATTTTTGTTCCCACCAAAAATAGCCTATTTAACCTTCCCGGTAAAAGCACCTGACAATTACTCCCGATTAGTACTCTAACGAAATCACAGCGTCATCACGGTGGCGATTGGATCTGAGGTCTTCGTCTTCGTCCGTGTTCACGGCGTTATCGCGGCGTCAACACACCACCGCCAATCGGAACTACAATCTCTCAGGTTATTTTCTTCCAATCCCCTCCCATCGTAGAACCACATCGCCCACTCGCACGAACCACGCCTCCATTGACTTGCCCGCGCTCGTCCATTCTTCCGCCTCGGCTGAGATTAGACCACGCCTCCATTGACTTGCCGATGTGTTGGCGGACGCGCCGCCGTCGACAACGGCGAATCGCCCGCTCCCCGCGCCTTCGTCGACTTGCCGCTGTGCTGGCGGACGCGCCGCCGTCGACAACGGCGAATCGCCCGCTCCGCCGTGCCTTCGTCGACTTGCCGTTCCGCCCATCGGCACTTGGTCTTCTTCGCCGATGGCTAGTTAGCCGCGCCGCCGCGCACGCTCAGCTCCGCCCCTGGCTTCAGCCGCTTCCTTTATTGGAAGGAGGGTGCCGGCCTGCTGGGGATGATGCCGCGCTGCCAGTGTCCTCGACTCCGTCAACAACCTGGCGCCAGGGGTGGAGGCAGGGCGAGCAGAGGTGAGACCAATCGATCGCCTCCTCCACATTAGCTACTGGTATGTGCGCTAATGGCTGGAGATTAGCAGTAATAATTAGCCAATGATCAATTGATTTAGATGTGGAGAAACAAACTAAAGCCCTGTAGCCCAACCTTAGGATTGTACCATGCTTGATTGTTCGCTCTCCACACCTGAGCATAATCCATCAGGATCACCGAGTCACTGGTTCTTCCTTTGATTGCTCCCCAACTTATTTCTTTGTAGCCAAGAGGCCGCAGCTGTGAGGTAGAGAAAAGGCAATTTGTACATAATAATATGTGCAATGAAATGCAAAAAGAATGGATAGCCCACTGTCGAGAAACTGATGGTGACTAGCCATAACCATGTTAATTTCATTCAGCAGACGTTAAGTTTGGACTGTCAGTTTACCGTTTCTGAACATGATATGATTTAAGGGGCCCATGGGAAAATATTAGTACTACTATTGAAGGAACTCATCTCGCCATGCATAGGGCCTAGTTTTCCTGGAATTAGCAGTGCGTCGCTGTCACATTGTAATATTTTTGTAATGATCTATATTTTGAGATTACATTAGAAAAATCCTTGTATTAGATGCTCAATATGGATTCTAACTTTAATCCTTTTCTGATTGGACATTGTACTCCCGATGCTTTTACTGAATCTGAACTGAAATAATGTTCATCTGAACTGAAGCATGTTCAGTATTCATGTAATATATGTTTTTTTCATTAGAAGTTCAGCATATCTTCACACATAAAAAGGTTATTGGTGTTCGTACAGTACACATGCTTCTGCTTTTGCATCATTTTTTTTATTATTGGTAATTGAATTTGTGATGATTATAACTGAAAAGGTGTGCTTAATGCATGTTCTGTATTAAAGCGTGCTTCTGAACATTTTGTACATTGTGAGTTTGTGATCTTTTACAATTCAAAAATGACAGTATCCAGCTGCTTGTGCTTGCCTTCACAAAAGACAATTGAATGTGTGATAATAACTATGTGATGACAGACTTCTCTTATTTATTAGATGCTCTCAAATTCTTGTATAATGGTATCATGCATGCATGATGACCTGTTGTCCAAATACTCGTAAAATCTGCATGTGCCCGCAATCATACTATGGAACTCGAATAGTTTTCGACTTGTGCCAGTAGGTGATTCATGCTTTCGACTTGTGCCTTTTCTATATGTAATGTTACCTCCTCAAGGTAGTTTGGCTTGAACAGAACTAGTTGGTAAGAGAGCCACATGTAGGTGCATTACTCTGAATCTGAGGTGTTATGTTATTTGTGGTACCTATGGTGGAAAGTAAATGTGATCCATTCAGCTTGTCTAAAATTATGTTGGACAGGCATACTATCATAGTCATTCTTGCATCCTTTTATTCTAAAAACAAGACATTCTAAAATATTGTTTCCAAGATATTGAAGTGCTAAAGTATGCCTGCTTTACGTTTTGTGTTTTTTTTTTGAATATGACTCAATTTCTGATCGTACCTACTCAAGGGCATAAGGATGAGTTCAACGGTGGATGTTGCTAGTACACACCATATTTACTTCTTGATCACCTATCTGAAAGGTGCACATCAAATATGGTTTGTTAATCCTATGTCCCTTTATTATTTTTGTGTGCAGTAAGGAAAGGCTCCGTTGTCTTAACAAGGACGGAAAGTATAACCGAATACATAAACAAGGGTGGACAACCCAGAGCTGGTAAATTGTTTATCTCACTTAAGTTGTCCCTAGCATTTGCTATAATGTATAAAATCCTTGTATGAGTTAAATTGCTAAATCTTCAATATTGTTAATTCTTGTACACGTACTCAAGGACAATCTGACACTCCAGTGTCAGCTAATGACATGTGTGCCATGGATGAATGGCCATATGCTCGCCGCTATCGTGCGCAACTACAGGATGGTACTTTCTCTCCTTCAAATCTGGGTCCTCTGATCTGACACAATCTAATAACCAAGTCATGCAATACTTTTTTCTATGATTTGGGCTGTAGAAGCAGATGGACAGAAGAAGAAGAAAGGGCGAGGTGTTGTAAAAGGTGTTAAAGTATCTCAGAAGCGTTTTGGAAAAATTTGTTGAAATAGAGTATCGCCACAAAAGCTCCAAATTGTGGTGGTAACTTCTTGCTACAAACATTTTGGACGCTGCAAAAAGCATGTAACGCCACAATTGTGAATTTTGTTGAAACAAAGTATCTCCACGAAAAGTTCGCATTGTCGCAGTAGCTTCTTGCTACAAGCTTTTTCCCCGTTGCGATAAGCATTTGGCGCCACGAAACCGGATTTTGTTGAAATAGAGTTCCGCCACGAAATGTTACAATTGTCGCAACACCTTCCCGCCACAAATTTTTTTACTGTTGCCATACCTATTTATCGTGATGAGTGGAATGATTGTCGCCATAAGTTAATACCACGAGCGTAGCGGTTCGTGGCAAATGAATAATGCTACAAACCAGTAGATGTTGCCATAGGTTATCGCCACGGCTCGCTATCGCCACGAAAGAGAGTGCGCCACGAAACTTAGGTCGTTGGCATAGGTTATTGCCACATATGTCTATCGCAACAAACTGGCAAACGCCACGACACGGGTGCATGTTGCGACAAGCTATCTCCACAAACCAAAATTGTGGAGACAAGTGAGTGTTGCCACGTGAAAACATGTGGCAACTTCCCACATGGTTGTTGCAATAGATCGCTTTGTTGCCACAATCGCGTTTTCGTTGCAATAGCCTATTACCATACATGTAATTGCAACGCTTGCCAACGAAAGTCATTTCGTGGCAATAGGTGCATATTGCCACAAAACGGCATGTATCGCGACAATTTTTTTTGTTGCAATAGACCCGATTCCTTGTAGTGTGTGCTTTTGGCCCGGCCCACTATCTTGTTGGGCCGGCCCACTTGCTATATGGTGGACCCCACACACCAAATGGGCCGGCCCTTTAACAGGAAAGTGGGACCCACCTGTGTTTTTGGCCCGGCCCACTATCTTGTTGGGCCGGCCCACTTGCTATATGGTGGACCCCACATACTAAATGGGCCGACCCTTTAACTGGAAAGTGGGACCCACCTGTGTTTTTGGCCCGGCCCACTTGCTATACGGTGGACCCCACACACTAAATGGGCCGGCCCTTTAACAGGAAAGTGGGACCCACCTGTGTTTCGGCCCGGCCCACTTGCTTCTTGGGCCGGCCCGATGAGTCGTAAGGTGGACCCCACATGTTAAATGGGCCGGCCCATTTAAGTTTTGACCAGTCAACCTTAGAGGTTAGGCCCGGCCCACGTAACTAATGGACCAGCCCAGCTATATAGTTGACCGGTCAAACTATGTCAGCTGGCCGGCCCGCTTAAGACGTGGCAGGCCTCGTGTGGGCCTACCATCTACCACGGGGTTTCAGCCGGTTAACGCCGTTAATCGCCGGCTAACGGCGTCCGCCACGTGTCGGCTTGCATGACGTCGGCGAGTCAACGGGCTCCCGGAAACACTTGCGCAACGGTCCGATTTTCCGTGGCGGAAGGGCGCCCAAGCGCGACGGACCGAAAAAAACGTCGTTGGACTTTGCCTGACGCAGTTTCCACAACAGAACCCATATCGTCGGGTTAGGCCCATAGGCGACGAAAAATACCCCTTAGCGGACGATTTTGAGATGTTGTCTATCAGAACTTTTCTTGTAGTGTGGAGAGGGTGCCAGACGCATTTTCGGTCAAGACGGATGCAAATGGTCGCTCAGCATCCGTTTGCGTCGCGCCGCTGGAGATGCCCTGATGTGGCGCACCTCATCGTCATGATTTGCAAGCAAGAGAGGGAAGCCAACCCATGCTGGATGGACTAACTTTTTGGGTCGACCGTGTTGGATAATTAGGTACAATTTCCATGATTAATTCCAGAATATTAAGCATGACAACAGTAACTACTAACATGTGAAACTCGAACATACTAGATGCAGTAATCAACATGAACAGTAGCAGAGCAAACAGTACAACATCCATCGCTAAACAGATCGAGATATGTCGCACGTACCGATCTGGTGGAGGTGGCGGACGTACCGATCTGGTGGAGGTGGCGGACGTACCGATCTGGTGGAGGTGGCGGTGAAGGTGTAGCAGACGATGTTGCAACAGTAACGTTGTTGATGACAACGTTGTTGATGACGGGGACAACGGGTCATAGTAGACGGCGTTGAAGACGGCGGTAGGCAGCACCGCCCGACTTGGACGGAAGGCGACCCGTGATGAAGAGCTTGAAGCGAGTCGCGCAGAGCGCTTCCCAAAAACCTAATTTGCCCTCTCCCGTACAGGATCGCAAGGACGAGCGGTTCCGGAGACCTGCTCTCCCGTTCGCCGATGCACGTCGGCGCGCGGGATGGAGTAGGCTATGGTGGCGGCGCAAGCAGAGAGAGGTGGAAACCCTAACTCGTGTATCGGATGTGATTATGCGGTAGCCGGGCAGGAGATTATATAGGCTCGGGAAATCCTAGGCAACGTGGGCCACGCCCACGTCGCACGAACATTTCGAGTCGGTTACAGATAGCCCACGATCCGGGAGCGACCCGAACCGACTAACTGCGACGCGTCCGTCTAGGACTCTGTTCGTTTTCCTGAGCTGCAAAACGTAAGGAAAGTCTCGGCTCGAGGCTCAATCCACTCACCACGAGCGCGGCGCGCGCGTCGTGTCGAGACGAGCGAGCGAGGAGGAGGAGCGCGCGCGTGTAGCACTTCTATTCTCACTCACTTACTAGTGGTGAAACAACCCACCTTATAAGGTGGTCTAACTTCCTCCCAACTTTTCATGTGGGACTAAACTTCTCATCTCTTGCCACTCCCTAGTGAGCTGCCACCAACTTAGGCTCAAACTCACAAGGCTGCCACTAAGTGGGCTTTGAGATTTATAGGGAAAATCTGAAATCTAGTATGGGCCATTAAGTGTAGGCCTAATATTTCAACAGACCGTAGCCAAGCCAGCCATGGTTGACATGACTGACGACCTTCATAGATGGATATTTGGTCTTGGAAAAGGTAGCAAGCAACCCGTCCGCGACTGCTCCAACCACGACTACCTAGGCGCTACCCTCGTGCTGAGGCAGATGCTGATTCGTGCATGAACTATTGGGAAAAAGATTTGGTTCAAGCAGTGACGTGCGTGAGCGGCCAAGATCTGTGGTTAGGAGGAGGTGGTGATCTCACACGAAACCATGGGGACCAACTCGGTCGGCGCCGTGGACCAACGTGACACCGCATGCACGTATGTTTCATTAGCATCGTCACAACGGCATCATTAGTTTAGACTCCGGTTGATTGGCTAATTAGCTACTTTTGTACGTTGGTCAGTACGGCACACTAGTGTAGGTGCTTAGTTTAAGCTTATGCTTGGCTGCCTTGTTTGAGTCACTAGACTAGCTATTTTGGTCCACGATGGATCACAACAGCTGTATATGCATGTTTGTTTGCGACAAACCCTCCGCTATAATTCTCAGACCCTCTAGGTAAAATTAAAGGCCAATAGGGGGTGGTGTTTTGGAACATGGGAACATATGCTCCCTCTATTTTAAAATTTATCTCACACATATTTTGAATTTCAAAAACATTGAAACGAAAAATTCGCACGTTTATCTTCACGTGCTACACGCTTACAATGTTTTTTCATAAAAAATAGACTTGTCATGTGACGTGTGTAAAAAAGACAAAACTCAGTGCTAAAAATAATGCTTTTTGCAAGATAAATTTTCTTTTTTTTGCATAGACCACACAAAAAATTGATTTTTTGTGAAACTTGACGAATGCACATATATTATGGAGATGTACATGTAGAATTTTTTGTCAAAATTTTTCGACAACTCAAAATATAATTTTTTGGTATAGAGAGCATACGCACACGGGGGTCGAAATAAATTTTGGCTAGGTCACGTTATTTTGAATAGGTAGACTCAATAAAATCTTGCCAAACCAACTGCCATGTCATGTACACTAACTAAGTTATCCAACTCGACGTGACCAAAACGAATCATATAAGTTTAAAAATTTCGAGGAGGCCAGAAGTGGTTGGCAAATGCCTACCATTTTGCATGCATGAAAAAGTGTTAAGAGCTTGCAACTTGCAAGCGATTCTTCTTCGGACATAGTTGTATGGGACTGGGATTCGGTGACTAGCCCGGCCACAGCAAGTCACATTGTACCTGGCTCCCTCTCATCCACTCTCCAATGTCCATCCAACGATCCATGGCAGCTGACCAAAACTTAAATTCGATTGGTACAGGTTTGAATGTCAAGTGCTAGCTCCTTCCAATATATTCGGTCCGGTAAGCTGACCAAAACTGAAACTTGATTGCTACAGGTTTGAATGTTAAGTGCCACCTTCTTTCAACAGGAAGTGTTGGAAAATTCAATGTTAATCTCTACATAATTTTTCAAAATTTTCTTGTATAAATGGTTTAGTTTTGCCGTTTATAATATGGTATTTAGCACTAGCATTTTTCATGAAAGTCTGCATTTTCGAAAAAAAATTAAACTGCAGTATGCCATCTTAAAACTATGAAAACTATCAAGTGAGAAGCTATAGTTTTCGTTAGCGCATCTCCAATGGCTCAACACAAACGGACGCGCAGTGATCATTTGCGACCGTGTGGTTGAAAAATGCGTCTGCACCTAGACCCAGTGGCCCGACGCATAGTGACTGGCATGTCTGATGAGACGCAGAGCGACCCAAATATGCATCGCGTTTGCATCAGCGCGGTCGCGCCGCGCGGCCGCTTTGGTCGTATCCAGGTGCGGTCGTGCTCGGCCGCCAGCTGTGAATATATATAGCCATGGTGGGGCGGGAAACACCGATCGCGCGCAAGCCGCTTCCCGCGCGCGAAACAGCGGCGAAACTCACCAAATCTATTGGTCGTGTGCCGGAACCACCGCCCTCGCGCAGGAACCGGTAATCACCGTCGGTAGGCCACGACGAGACGTTAAACTACCATTACCGAGATTGACGGTGCCTGGGAAAAAATGTGTCAGCCCTCTAGGGATACCCACTATGTAGACAGTCACCACAATCCTATACAACAAGTTTCATATTCGCGGGCCAACGTAAATGGACGGACGGAGACGGTAGCTTTTGGCTAAAACTTTGCATGTATCGCTGGTTGGAATCAGCCCATATTGATATTTCTGCTGTAGTATTCAGTACGCATAGATTACTACTGCATACACGGATGCACGACGAAAACTGAAAGTCTGAAGCTAGACACAGTGCAAACAGCAAGTTATTAGGTTCAGTTTTGATTAGCTTGTCTTGGCCCGTTAGATGGAAGGTGGAGGGTGGGTGGAAGGGAGCCAGGTACAGCGTGACTTGCTGTGAGCCAGGTACAGGGTAACTTGCTGTGGGCAAGTCACTTGCATGTGGGTCGGTGGCTGTCCAAGCTGCTACAGTCGTGAAGAACAACACGCTTCAGTTCAGGAGCTGCCAATATTCAGATTCCATCAATTCCCTACGTATGGACGCCCCCACTACTTCAATTGCCCTCGTTCTAGAAGAAGCAAACCCAAGTACAGTAAAATTCTTTTAGAATCCCCAACAAGTGCAGCTGGATGGCTCAACGGAGCCTATTGATTGCAAGGCGTGTTCTTGCAGGCATAGGCAACGTATGTAACGTAGAGTACCTGTCTCAGTGTATGTGTGTGTGACCCATACACTTGAATGTCCGAAAGCTACAAGGATCGATGCTTGCACACAGGGGGCACCACCCCACCTTGCACACTTGTGATCGAGCAGAAGAACACATATACGGAGGAAGAGTTCTCTAATCCTTTATGGTTTGTCTTAGGGCATCTCCAACGAGCGGACGCAAATGGTCGTTGTCGGGCTGAAAAATGCGTTGGGTTTCTGCTCCAGCGGGGCGACGTCCGTAGCGACGTAAATCTGGCCCAAATATGCGCCAGGTTTGCATCTCCGCGAACGCTGCGCGGTCGCGAAAAGTTACCGCGTTAGTTGCATCCGATCCCGCCAACAGGACAATCTTTACAGAGATGGTTAGTCAAGTTAACCTAAAACTACAACGGCCATACCAACTCGCCGTCGCGCGGCCTACCACGGCCGGGGTTACTGTGGTGACTCGGCATACCACTGCATGGTGTAGTATGCAAGTCTGATATAACACCAATGAAACACCGTTCCACTAGTATTATATCGCTCAGAGTGGTACAACAGAAACATATGCGGGTCCAAGGCAATGTCTATAGAATTACAACAGTGACTCTATTACATAAGATCATCACAGCCTCCTACTTTACAATGAGGTAAAACTGCAAACAAACTCCAGAAGAACGACTCGTAGTCTAGTCTTATCACGAACTCTATTTGTAGAGTATTTGACTAGCTATAGGGGCTATGAATAGATTCTAGCTATATATGAGTTAGGTTTAGGAAGCTAGTTCCTTTCTATTGCTAATCTAGGTTTTCTCCTTGCTGGATGTGGTATCTGACTCCTCTGGCAGGGTCCTGTCCCTTGAAGTAGTTATTGACTCCTCGGCCTTCGAGTTGCACTGTAGATCCTCCTCCGATGCCTCCATATCTAAGCAGGGATTTAAGAGTGGGATGAGTACGAGCGTACTCAACAAGTTCATTATAGGAAAGAGGTGTTTAATGCACTAGCTACATCATTAGACCGGAAAGTCTAATACCAATGCAGGTTTTCATAACCATTTCTTCAAAAGGTTGCTTTTATTCGGAAGAACTATGTCCGTCGACCTTCACCGGTTTACTAGAACTTCATGGAGTTCCTTTCCGACAGCGTTCGCAGTTCCATATCCCGGAACGAGGGAGTGATAGGTCACGATTCATTACACTCTGCAGAGGTGTGTTGCTTTACCCATAAGAGATCTTAACCTTGGTGCCAACCGGGCAATTTCCCCGTCCACACTTCCTTTGGTGTGAGGCCCGGTATAAGGTCTAGCCAATCATGTTCCTCCGCTACCTCGAACACCCACCCTTTGTTGCAATCTCCGACCCTGGGTCCTCGCCGGTCCTCTTACACCAATTAAGGATGGACCCCGACCACGACGTCAATGCGGGGCTCTACCATACATTCCTTCGCCGGCAGCTTGCAACCCATCATAGACCACATTACCGTGGGGACTTCTACGGGTTCCCCACCTCGCATCTTGTCTCTCGAGATCAAGTGCCTACGATAATGCGCATCCGTTGATGAACGAGAGGTGGAAACACTTTTGACTACTCCGTTCCACTCCGGATCTTATGGTTAACACGGTTATTACGGCACAAGAATCACCTGGACGACATTTGTTGTTTAATCCTAGATGGATATAACCCTTGCAATGGAACCTCCACCATATCAACACAATCCATGGTTCCATTGCCCACCACTTAGTCATATTCATAGTTATGAAAATAGTGGTTTTGCTTTTCATGCGATAGTGATAAACATAGTACTTTGCAAGTAATTTGGTAAAAATACTCAATTGACATGAGCAAGTGATGAACTTGCCTTTCTTGACTGCAAGATTATGCAGGCAAGGTCTTCGATACACAATAACTCCAAATTCTGAAATAGCATCATCGTCCGGTAAGGACGATGTTTAAAAGATTGGCAAGGATGCAATAATGCATAAGTATGAGATGCAATCGCTCTAAGCGTGACCTAACCCCGATAATTTAGGATTAGTGAGTTGATATGATTGGTTTAGAGTGTGTTGCACTTTCAGAGTAATTCACAAACAAGGTTCTTATTCAGGTGTGGTTACATGGTATCATAAACAGGTGTTGCAACATATCATAACAATAACATTAATAGCTTTTGAAGAACATGTTCTTTAATAAAGAACAAGTATGATAATTAGGGTTGTGGAGTTCTATGGTTTATTATGGTTTCATCTAGTTTCTGGAGTAAGTATAAGATGGATCACAACCTAGTTGGATTCATCAACACCAAGGGCTTGTAGGTTGAGTTAAGCCTAGGCATCCTAAGAAATTATTTATACAAGGTTGCTATCAAGATTGGTTCATCTTGTTGGTGATAGCTAGCTAGTGTTTATAGGTCCTATTAGGTAGGGTTGATGAGCACTCTCTATTTATTTCAAAAGAATAACTTTTGAAGAACATACTTCTTAAATAACAAGAAGTATATTAATTAGGGTTTAGGTGGTCTAGGTTTTACTGTTGGTCCTATTAAGTAAGGAATAATTGGCTACTAAATAGGATGGTTGATAAGTATCCAACACTGGTAGGGTTTAGTGGAATATGGTTAGGTAATGCTAAATAATTGGTATGGTTGCTACTAGGGTTCATCACAATGGTGTGATGCTAAGCATGGATAGTTGAGGATGATGGTTTTGGTAATAGAATCTAGGGTTTACACTTGGTTCACCCTACTTGATTATCTAGGTCTGATGAAGATGAACACATGGGATACCCATATTTTATGTGGATTTGAACAAGCATTTATATGCTAAATATGAATCTATGATTACTAATGAAGTAACATGATCACATGTTACTTGGGTTTTAGGTTTGGGAACTGTCGTTGCCTAATCGACGGTGCCTCAGAGGAGGGATCCTCTCGAGGGCGAGAAGAAGTAGGGGCCATAGGGCGGAGTGCACACGGGACGGTGGTACGCGATTTACCCAGCTTCGGAACACCTGTACGATGATAGGGCCTACTGCTGCTTGTCTGGAATTATCTGGACGCTTTCGCGTTGTTACAATGAGTTGTGCTTGTCCCTCTAGGGCTCCCAGGATCCGGCTTATAAATGCGCACGGATCTAGGGTTTACATGGAGAGTCCTAGCCGGAATACAAGTTGCCTAACTACGGTACAAAGTCTTGCCGTGTACGTCAAGGATCCGCCTTCCTCCAAGTACGTGCTGGATCCGGATACTTCATGGGCCGTCACGGATCCGGCCTCCTTCGTAGGTCGGTAGAGATCCGGCTTCTTGTTCCTGGGCTGGACTTCATCCTTCAGGATCTACAGCAACTGGGCCGCCCGATGGGCCACATGCCTCATCACCAACTGTGGGCCACCCGGGCTCGCCGGATCTAGGCCATGCCGTTGATATACCCATAAAGTATACCCACAACAGTAGCCCCCGAAGTTCTCCGAGATTCATCATTCCTCCGACTTCATTCAGCTCGGATCTGAAGAGAATCTTGAAGAGCTTCAAAACTTTCACTTAACTCCGGGTTCATTCACTCGGAAATCCTTCGTCTTCAGATTGGGTATCGCAACGGAGATTCCGCTTTTCCCGCGCACAACCTCCTTATTCCCCGCGCTAAATTTTCGCAGATGCAAATCTTTAGCCGGAAATTTCGGGAGTGCATGGTTAAGTTACCTCCACGTCGTTTTACCGCACTTTACCTAAGACACGTGTCATCCATCCAACGGTGCGACCGTTCCGTTTCCACCGTTGGATCCGAATCCCGAATCTCCGCGCGTGGCCTATAAATACCCCGCGGCTCGGTAATTTTTCATTCTTTCACCGCACCTCACCACTTCATCTTCTTCCTCGCGCTGCGCCGCCCGATGGATCTCAACTCCGGCGAACTCTCGCACGGGGAACTTCTCCCACCGCCACTCCAAGGTCTCCCTCGACCTGAGATCTACGTGTTTGATCGGGATTTCTCCTCCGCCGTCGTTTCGTGGTCTTGATGTCTACGGGAGCTTCTATTCTTGTAGACAGTGTTGGGCCTCCAAGAGCAGAGGTTTGTAGAACAGCAGCAAGTTTCCCTTAAGTGGATACCCAAGGTTTATCGAACTCGGGGAGGAAGAGGTCAAAGATATCCCTCTCATGCAACCCTGCAACCACAAAGCAAGAAGTCTCTTGTGTCCCCAACACACCTAATAGGTGCACTAGTTCGGCGAAGAGATAGTGAAATACAGGTGGTATGAATAAGTAGTAGCAACGGCACCAGAACAGTGCTTGGCGTGTAGTTGATGGTGGTGGTATTGCAGCAATAGTAACGCAGTAAAACAGTAAACAAGCAGTAGTAACTCAGCAGTAGTAACGCAGCAGTAGTAAACAAGCAGTAGTAACTCAGCAGTATTTAGGAACAAGGCCTAGGGAATAGACTTTCACTAGTGGACACTCTCAACATTGATCACATAACAGAATAGATAAATGCATACTCTACACTTTTGTTGGATGATGAACACATTGCGTAGGATTACACGAACCCTCAATGCCGGAGTTAACAAGCTCCACAATAATGCTCATGTTTAAGTAACCTTTAGTGTAAGATAGATCAACACGACTAAACCAAGTACTAGCATAGCATGCACACTTGTCACCTTCATGCATATGTAGGAGGAATAGATTACATCAATATTATCATAGCAATAGTTAACTCCATAATCTACAAGAGATCATGATCATAGCATAAACCAAGTACTAACACGATGCACGCACTCGTCACCTTTGCACACATGCGGGAGGAATAAACTACTTTAATAACAAATCACTAGAGTAGCACATGGATAAATTGTGATACAACATGCTGCAATCTTAAAGAGATATAAATAAGCACCTCACTATGCCATTCAATAGTGAATAAGTATTCTGTGAAATCTAGCCTAAGAGACCCACACGGTGCACACACTGTCACCTTTACACACGTGGGACGAGGAGTCTCCGGAGATCACATAAGTAAAACTCACTTGACTAGCATAATGACATCTAGATTACAAGCATCATCATATGAATCTCAATCATGTAAGGCAGCTCATGAGATTATTGTATTGAACTACATAGGAGAGAGATGAACCACATAGCTACCGGTACAGCCCCGAGCCTCGATGGAGAACTACTCCCCCTCATGGGAGCAGCGGCGGTGATGAAGATGGCGGTGGAGATGGCAGCGGTGTCGATGGAGAAGCCTTCCGGGGGCACTTCCCCGCTCCGGCAGGGTGCCGGAACGGAGATCCTGTCCCCCGGATCTTGGCTTCGCGATGGCGGCGGCTCCGGCGGGTTTCGTGGGTTTCGTCGAACGCGTCGGGGTTTTCTCGATCCGGGGGCTTTATATAGGCGAAGAGGCGGCGCCGGGGGTCGAAGGGCTGGCCAAACCCTAGGGGGCGCGGCCCCCCCTAGGCCGCGCCAGGGTATGGTGTGGTGGGCCTGTGCCCCCCTCCGGTCCCTCTCGTGTGTTCCGTATGCTTCCGGGGATTCTAAGATCTTTGGCGTTGATTTCGTCCGATTCCGAGAATATTTCGTTACTAGGATTTCCGAAACCAAAAACAGCGAGAAAACGAGAACCGGCACTTCGGCATCTTGTTAATAGGTTAGTTCCAGAAAATGCACGAATATGACATAAAGTGTGCATAAAACATGTAGATAACATCAATAATGTGGCATGGAACACAAGAAATTATAGATACGTTGGAGACGTATCAGCATCCCCAAGCTTAGTTCTGCTCGTCCCGAGCAGGTAAAACGATAACAAAGATAATTTCTGGAGTGACATGCCATCATAAACTTGATCATACTATTTGTAAGGCATATGTAGTGAATGCAGCGATCAAAACAATGTATATGACATGGGTAAACAACTGAATCATATAGCAAAGACTTTTCATGAATAGCACTTCAAGACAAGCATCAATAAGTCTTGCATAAGAGTTAACTCATAAAGCAATAATTCAAAGTAAAGGCATTGAAGCAACACAAAGGAAGATGAAGTTTCAGCGGTTGCTTTCAACTTATAACATGTATATCTCATGGATAATTGTCAATGCAAAGCAATATAACAAGTGCAATATGCAAATATGTAAGAATCAATGCACAGTTCACACAAGTGTTTGCTTCTTGAGGTGGAGAGAAATAGGTGAACTGACTCAACAATAAAAGTAAAAGAATGGTCCTCATAGAGGAAAAGCATCGATTGCTATATTTGTGCTAGAGCTTTGATTTTGAAAACATAAAGAGAGCCTAAAAGTAAAGTTTTGAGAGGTGTATGTTGTTGTCAACGAATGGTAGCGGGTACTCTAACCCCTTGCCAGACAAACCTTCAAAGAGCGGCTCCCATTTTATTTTATTTTTGGATGGCACTCCTTCCAACCTTTCTTTCACAAACCATGGCTAACCGAATCCTCGGGTGCCCGCCAACAATCTCATACCATGAAGGAGTACCTTTTTATTTTAGTTTTATTATGATGACACTCCTCCCAACCTTTGCTTACACAAGCCATGGCTAACCGAATCCTTCGGGTGCCGTCCAACAATCACATACCATGGAGGAGTGTCTATTTTTAGTTTGTTAATTTGGGACTCGGGAATCCCATTGCCGACTCTTTTTGCAAAATTATTGGATAAGCGGATGAAGCCACTAGTCCATTGGTGAAAGTTGCCCAACAAGATTGAAAGATAAACACCACATACTTCCTCATGAGCTATAAAACATTGACACAAATAAGAGGTAATAAATTTTGAATTGTTTAAAGGTAGCACTCAAGCAATTTACTTTGGAATGGCGGGAAATACCATGTAATAGGTAGGTATGGTGGACACAAATGGCATAGTGGTTGGCTCAAGTATTTTGGATGCATGAGAAGTATTCCCTCTCGATACAAGGTTTAGGCTAGCAAGGCTTGTTAGAAACAAACACAAGGATGAACCGGTGCAGCAAAACTCACATAAAAGACATATTGAAAACATTATAAAACTCTACACCGTCTTCCTTGTTGTTCAAACTCAATACTAGAAATTATCTAGACCTTAGAGAAACCAATTATGCAAACCAAATTTTAGCATGCTCTATGTATTTCTTCATTAATGGGTGCAAAGCATATGATGCAAGAGCTTAAACATGAGCACAACAATTGCCAAGTATCACATTACCCAAGACATTATAGCAATTACTACATGTATCATTTTCCAATTCCAACCATATAACAATTTAACGAAGGAGAAACTTCGCCATGAATACTATGAGTAGAAACCAAGGACATACTTGTCCATATGCTACAGCGGAGCGTGTATCTCTCCCATAAAGTGAATGCTAGGATCCTTTTTATTCAAACAAAACAAAAACAAAAACAAACCGACGCTCCAAGAAAAAGCACATAAGATGTGATGGAATAAAAATATAGTTTCAGGGGAGGAACCTGATAATGTTGTCGATGAAGAAGGGGATGCCTTGGGCATCCCCAAGCTTAGACGCTTGAGTCTTCTTGATATATGCAGGGGTGAACCACCGGGTGCATCCCCAAGCTTAGAGCTTTCACTCTCCTTGATCGTAGTATATCATCCTCCTCTCTTGACCCTTGAAAACTTCCTCCACACCAAACTCGAAACAACTCATTAGAGGGTTAGTGGACAATAAAAATTAACATGTTCAGAGGTGACACAATCATTCTTAACACTTCTGGACATTGCATAAAGCTACTGGACATCAATGGATCAAAGAAATTCATCCAACATAGCAAAAGAGGCAATGCGAAATAAAAGGCAGAATCTGTCAAAACAGAACAGTCCGTAAAGGTGGATTTTATTAGGCCACCAGACTTGCTCAAATGAAAATGCTCAAATTGAATGAAAGTTGCGTACATATCTGTGGATCATGCACGTAAATTGGCATAATTTTCTGAGCTTCCTGCAGGGCAGTGGGCTCAGATTCGTGACAGCAAAGAAATCTGGAACTGCGCAGTAATCCAAATCTAGTACTTACTTTTCTATCAACGACTTTACTTGGCACAACAAAACACAAAACTAAGATAAGGAGAGGTTGCTACAGTAGTAAACAACTTCCACGACACAAATATAAAACAAAGTACTGTAGAAAAATAACACATGGGTTATCTCCCAAGAAGTTCTTTCTTTTTAGCCATTAAGATGGGCTCAGCAGTTTTAATGATGCACTCACAAGAAATAGTATTTGAAGCAAAAGAGAGCACCAAGAGGCAAATTCAAAACACATTTAAGTCTAACATGCTTCCTATGCATAGGAATCTTGTAAATAAACAAGTTCATGAGGAGCAAAGTAACAAGCATAGGAAGATAAAACAAGTGTAGCATCAAAAATTTCAGCACATAGAGAGGCATTTTAGTAACATGAAAATTTCTACAACCATATTTTCCTCTCTCATAATAACTTTCAGTAGCATCATGAGCAAACTCAACAATATAACTATCACATAAAGCATTCTTATCATGAGTCTCATGCATAAAATTATTACTCTCCACATAAGCATAATCAATTTTATTAGTTGTAGTGGGAGCAAATTCAACAAAGTAGCTATCATTATTATTCTCATCAAGTGTAGGAGGCATAGTATAATCACAACAAAATTTACTCTCAGCGAGTAAGTGGCATCAAAGGACCACTATCATTATAATCATCAGAAATAGGAGGCAAAGTATCATCAAAGAAAATTTTCTCCTCAATGCTTGGGGGACTAAAAATATCATGAAAACCAGCTTCCCCAAGCTTAGAACTTTCTATATCATTGTCAACAATGGTGTTCAAAGCGTTCATACTAATATTACTACCAGCATGCAAATAAGATTTCATAGGTTTTTTAATTTTCGCATCAAACAATCCATGTTTTAAATCAGGAAATAGAATAAGAAGCTCACTCTTGTACATTATGCCAAACTAGTGTAAACAAGAAACAAAAAGATGCAATTGCAGGATCTAAAGGAAATAGCTTCGAGCACACACACAACGGCGCCGAGAAAAATACTTTACCCGAGACCGTAGTATGAGAGCCTTTTACCTTTCCTCCCCGAGCAACGGCGCCAGAAAAGTGCTTGATGTCTACGGGAGCTTCTATTCTTGTAGACAGTGTTGGGCCTCCAAGAGAAGAGGTTTGTAGAACAGCAGCAAGTTTCCCTTAAGTGGATACCCAAGGTTTATCGAACTCAGGGAGGAAGAGGTCAAAGATATCCCTCTCATGCAACCCCGCAACCACAAAGCAAGAAGTCTCTTGTGTCCCCAACACACCTAATAGGTGCACTAGTTCGGCGAAGAGATAGTGAAATACAGGTGGTATGAATAAGTAGTAGCAACGGCACCTGCAACGATTGCTTGGCGTGTAGTTGATGGTGGTGGTATTGCAGACGAGTAGTAACGCAGTAAAACGAGTAAACAAGCAGTAGTAACTCAGCGGTAGTAACGCAGCAGTAGTAAACAAGCAGTAGTAACTCAGCGAGTATTTAGGAACAAGGCCTAGGGAATAGACTTTCACTAGTGGACACTCTCAACATTGATCACATAACAGAATAGATAAATGCATACTCTACACTTTTGTTGGATGATGAACACATTGCGTAGGATTACACGAACCCTCAATGCCGGAGTTAACAAGCTCCACAATAATGCTCATGTTTAAGTAACCTTTAGTGTAAGATAGATCAACACGACTAAACCAAGTACTAGCATAGCATGCACACTGTCACCTTCATGCATATGTAGGAGGAATAGATTACATCAATATTATCATAGCAATAGTTAACTCCATAATCTACAAGAGATCATGATCATAGCATAAACCAAGTACTAACACGATGCACGCACTGTCACCTTTGCACACATGCAGGAGGAATAAACTACTTTAATAACAAATCACTAGAGTAGCACATGGATAAATTGTGATACAACATGCTGCAATCTTAAAGAGATATAAATAAGCACCTCACTATGCCATTCAATAGTGAATAAGTATTCTGTGAAATCTAGCCTAAGAGACCCACACGGTGCACACACTGTCACCTTTACACACGTGGGACGAGGAGTCTCCGGAGATCACATAAGTAAAACTCACTTGACTAGCATAATGACATCTAGATTACAAGCATCATCATATGAATCTCAATCATGTAAGGCAGCTCATGAGATTATTGTATTGAACTACATAGGAGAGAGATGAACCACATAGCTACCGGTACAGCCCCGAGCCTCGATGGAGAACTACTCCCCCTCATGGGAGCAAGCAGCGGTGATGAAGATGGCGGTGGAGATGGCAGCGGTGTCGATGGAGAAGCCTTCCGGGGGCACTTCCCTGCTCCGGCAGGGTGCCGGAACAGAGATCCTGTCCCCCAGATCTTGGCTTCGCGATGGCGGCGGCTCTGGCAGGTTTCTGTGGGTTTCGTCGAACGCGTCAGGGTTTTCTGATCCAGGGGCTTTATATAGGCGAAGAGGCGGCGCCAGGGGGTCGAAGGGCTGGCCAAACCCTAGGGGGGCGCGGGCCCCCCCTAGGCCGCGCCAGGGTATGGTGTGGTGGGCCTGTGCCCCCCTCTGGTCCCTCTCGTGTGTTCTGTATGCTTCCGGGGATTCTAAGATCTTTGGGGTTGATTTCGTCCGATTCCGAGAATATTTCGTTACTAGGATTTCGAAACCAAAAACAGCGAGAAAACGGAACCGGCACTTCGGCATCTTGTTAATAGGTTAGTTCCAGAAAATGCACGAATATGACATAAAGTGTGCATAAAACATGTAGATAACATCAATAATGTGGCATGGAACACAAGAAATTATAGATACGTTGGAGACGTATCAGGTCTTCGGAAGCGCAACGCAACAAGTCCGGCCAGCACAACCTCGCCGGCGTCCCACGGAACCACCGCGCCATTAACGGTAAGTGCGCCGGTCTCGTAGAAGAAGAAGTGTAGCGTAGATTCTGATTACTCGAATATTTTAAATGGGTGCAGCCGGAAGCATGCCAATCGATTCTCCGCACTATACTGGTAGCTCTCCGAGTAGCCCAAATCCCACTTCGTTAGAACCAATATGTCCGGATCCCATAGCATTTCTACCACCATATGTTTCCGACATCCGGCTAGCTCAACCATTTTCCGCATCTTCCGAACACCACTCCAGGCCGGATCCCTTCCCTCAAAGAACTTCAAGAAGAACTCGAGGGTCAAGCGAGAATGGCAGCCAAAGTGCGGGAAGCGGAAAACAAGAGGGCTTCCAAGGCTCGGATTCGCGAGGGAGAACGGGGTCAATGGTGGCCCTGTGAAACCACCGATGTGGAGCTTAGAGAGCTCCAGAACGAGGGTATGATCTCCGCCTACTGGAGCTTCATACGCGACACCGACATCCCCAAGCCCGGAGCCAATGAAGTGGTTATGACCAAAGCTTGGGTGGAGCGCGGATTGTCGCTCCCCTGCTCGAAGTTTTTCCTCTCCATCCTCAGCACATATGGGCTCCAGCCGCACAACATCTGCCCAAACTCATACCTCCTCCTCTCCAACTTTTTAACACTTTGCGAGGGACATCTCGGAATTCGACCGGATGTCAAGTTATGGCAGTTCTTCTTCCGAGTGAAGAAAGAAACGAAGGACAAAGCAATGGTGAACTGTGGGAGCATGACGTTCATGCTCCGACCTGGACGCATGTATCCACCACATGATTCGCACGAATCCGTCCGGTACTGGAACGCCGGATGGTTCTATGAAAAGAACATTTCAGTTCCGAACGTCCATGACGGCCTGCCCAAGTTCATCAACGAGCCTCCGGAAGAACTTGCGAGCTGGAGCTTCGTTCCCTCACTCGCTCAAACTCCGATCTTGGAGAAAGCGGCGCGGAGAATATCTTGGCTAGTCCATGACGGGCTAACCGGAGCTCAACTCACACTTAGCTGGTTTACCCGGTGGATCCAGCCACTGCGGCATAATGCGCGGTTAATCTACGCATACACCGGGGCGGACGACCTGCTCCGGGCTACCCGCCACGACCTTCCGGCTGACTCTCTGAAAAGGAGAATCAAAACGCTCGTGAAGATAGGCCGGGGCCAACCGGTCCCGGAATTGATCAAGGATATCTACACAAACGACCAGTGTCCTCCGGTAAGCTCTGTTTCCTTTGTCACTTCAAACTTCACAAGTTTTTGGATATCGATCTTTAACTTATACGCTTATTCCCTCCAGCTCGATACTTTGGCGGAGGAAAACTTTCGCACCATTCTTCGTGTTCCTGTCAGCGGCGACGGGGCGGAGGAGGTTCCGGATGACGAAGAAGAGGAAGAGGAACGTGCACCCCGCAAGGCGGCCCCTCGACCTTCGAAGCGTCCCCGCGCCAAAGCTTCCGGCTCAGAAGCCAGAGCCAGCGGTGAGGCCTCCGCCAAAAAGCCCAAAACCGTGAAGCCCCCTCCGCTAAATTCGAAGAGAGCGGAGCAAGCACGTCTGAAAATGCTGGCAACAGCTGGCAAACGCTCGCGCCCCATCATCCCCGGCGCCCCGTAAGTTTCCGAGTATGGTGCATCTCTATTTTGATGAAGTTATTTATGATGTGAACCCCTTCGCTTGCTTGTAGGAATCCAAGTACTGCCGCCACCCAAACCACCAGCCAAGAGCCCATCACCAAATAGATGAAAAAGTCTCCGGCTGTTGGTCCACCTACTCCAGCTCCGCCAAGCACATCTCACACTGCTCCTCAAGCGTCCCCCTCTCAAGCTGATCGTTCTCCCCCTCCTGCCGCCAATACTCCACCGGAAATTGTTCCGATTAGTAGCGAAAGGTGGGCGGAGAAGATCCTAAAGACAAAGGACCTGCTCAAGACGAAGCAGGAGTACAAGGTCAAGGAGAAGTTGAGGTTACTTCTTCCGAAAGAGTCGGAGCCGGTGCTGGCGATGTTGTCGTGTTTCCGAAGAATTTTGGAGATCCGACTGACCTCACTTCCACCCCCAAGGCATACGCAACTAAGTTTTTCAATAAACTTACTGAGGCGGAGAAATGGGAACTTGAACAAGACTTGCTCAACGCCATGCTGAACAACGCCTAGGGGAAACCTGATGTCGCCACATCGGAGATTCAGGACTTCAAGAAGAACGTCGGCCAGTTTCTCGACAAACTCGTCTGCAAACAAAAGGTACTCCCCAGTAGCCCCCAAGCATGTAGGCGGAAACGTAGATGCACGTTAGCGCTTAAATGCTTAGACAAATATCACTTCTGGAAAGATTTTTAAGTTGAAGCAGTAGCCCCCAAGCATTATGGCGGAAAGGTTCCGGCAATAATGCTTTAAAGGAATCCACTGATACAGGCGGAATTTTTACTCCTGCTCTGTCTAATTTTACAGGAACAGCAGGCGCTGCATTACGAGCTGCACAAGAACATTGCCCTTCAGCGCCGCGTTACCTTAAGTCAGGCGGAAAATATCCGGACTCTGAAAGATGCGAATGCAGAACTAAACAAACAACTGGCGGAAGCTCAAGGTTGGTTTCCGCCCTTTGCTCATCACTTAATTCATATTCCGATTTTGACTTGTGTTATTATAGGCGCATCCTCGTCCCTTGTCACAGCCTCCTCGGAACTTGAGAACCTGCGCTCCTCGTACCAAAAATTGGAAACGAAACTAAAGGAGGCGGAACTAAAAAGGGAGCAGGCCGAGAAACAGCTGGCAGAGAAAAACTCCGAGCACGCCAGGGAGAAGGGTGAATTTGTATTGAAGAGAAACGCTGACAACGAGACCATCAAGAGGCAGCAGAAAGAACTCACTGGGCTCCAGAGATATATGGAAACCGCGGAGCATCACTGGGACTTGCTCAGTGAGAACATCTTGGGTACTATGCTAGAACCTTATGTAAATGCTTGCTCCGACCTTTTTCTTGTGCTCAAACTGCATACTTATATCCGATTATCTCGTGCAGAGCCGCTTGGGTATCCGGAAAAGCGTCGGAATTTGTTCCCCCGAGACGACCTCCTTCAACTTGCAGGCGATGATTGCAAAGACCTCATCTCCGCCTCCTGGAAGATATGCTACAACTTATCCATCAAGAGGAGTCGTACTTGCAATGTTCGCAAGCTTATACAAAATATGGACGTTCTTCCGGAGCTGGTGACTGATCTTCAAGCATCATCAGCCCGAGGCGCAGCTGCGATGGCCTTGACCATGTGCTTGGCGCATAACTCGGAGCTTGATCTTGACCAGGTGACCACCGGTGTTCCTCCGGACGCGAATGTCAATGCGCTCCTAGATGCAGTAAACGGCTACGACACCGGCATCGCGCGCAGGATCCGGCATGAAGAATTCTACGACAAGTTCGTGCTTCCTGCAGACGAGCCCCTGGAAGCCGAACTCCAGAAGGAGCGTGACGCGGAGGCGCGACCTGCGGAATCCGGCACCCAGTTTACCTGGACCAGCTCCAAGGATGCTCCCCAAGAGGAAACCAAGGATGGCGCTGCAGCTTCGATGGAAGAAGAAAGTGATGAGGACGTGTCATCTCCGGCAGAGGATGCCGAGAAAGGGGACCCAAAGGGCAAAACTTCTCCTGCTAAGGGGGAGTGAAAACTTTCTTCCTGCGGGAAAAACAATGCATCATTTTGGCCCCAGCGAGGGTTTGTAATATAACTTTAAATTCTTAAGTAGCTAGGGACGAAACATTTATGCATGGGCGAAAACAACTTATCCTGCTATCCTTTAATAGTGTTTGCATGTTTCGTTTTGTTGGAAAGCAAGTGCTGATTTTGATGTTTTCCGGCTTACTCGCTTGACCTTCCGCGAGCCGGAAGACCTTTAGCCGGAAATGCTCGCCAGCGGCGACGAAGCCCAATGGCAGTCCATCAATAACCGCGGAAACAAGCCCCCAGCCAAGGTGCCGAAAATCGCTACTAGGAATCCACGAATTCGCAACAGAAAACATTTCCACCAGAAAACTTAAGCTTACGTCCTAAGGGACGATTTTTGAAAATCACAACTTTCATACACGCCTAGGCGGAAATATCCAGCTCTGCGGTTTTAGTCGGAAAAGCATACACGATCTAAGAATGAACAAGTAAAGGAAGTAAATGACTCATAGAGTGAACCAAAAGCTTTATTTCATTGATCATGTATAATATTGTTACAAAATATGTAATTCTATGCTAAGTGTGGAAAGGACGTAGCTGTGCAATGTTCCAAGGACGTTCTGTTTCATCGTAGATGTCATCCGGATCCTCCCGTTTTCGTTTCCGGTGCCAATTGGCAGGTCTGTCTTTTAGCTCTCGGAAATCGACGAGGTAGTACGATCCGTTGTGAAGTACTTTGCTAACGACGAAGGGTCCTTCCCATGGAGATTGCAACTTATGATCTTTTACTTGGCGAAGGCGGAGTACCAAGTCTCCGGTCATGAACGAGCGGTTCCGAACTCGACGACTATGGTAGCGTCGGAGTTTCCTGCTAGTAAATGGTGGAACGTTGGTCTGCTAAACTCCGAGCTTCTTCGATCAAGTCCACAGATAGCTGTTTGGCCTTATCAGCAGTGTCTTCATTATAGGCGGAGACTCGCGGTGAATCATGGATGATGTCGGAGGGGAGCACCGCTTCGGATCCGTATACCAGGAAGAACGGAGTGATTCCGGTTGACCTGTTAGGGGTAGTTCGTAAACTCCACAGGACGGAATCCAGCTCCTCTGCCCAGGCTCCGGCTGCGCGACGCAGGGGTTCTTCAAGGCGTGGTTTGATTCCGGATAAAAGGAGTCCGTTGGATCTTTCGACCTGGCCATTGGACTGTGGATGAGCCACGGATGCCAGGTCTAATCGGATCCCCACGTTATGACAATAATCCTTCAATTCTCCTTGCGCGATGTCCGTGCCATTATCTGTGATTATGCTGTGCGGGATGCCGAATCTCGTTACGAGGCTGCAGATGAATTTGAGTGCCGTAGCACCATCGGCCTTTCTCACTGGCTTTGCCTCGATCCATTTACTGAACTTATCAATAGCGACCAGGAGGTATTCAAAACCGCCAGGAGATGATTTCTTTAACTTACCAACCATATCAAGACCCCAGACCGCAAACGGCCAGGTGATAGGGATGGTCTTCAGCTCTTGGGCTGGAGCGTTTGGTTGAGTAGCGTAGTACTGGCAACCGCGGCAAGTTTTTACCAACTTGTCAGCATCTTCTTTAGCTGTGAGCCAGTAAAATCCAAGCCGAAAGGCTTTTGCAACGAGTGACCTGGGAGCGGCGTGATGCCCGCAATCCCCAGCATGAATCTCTCTGAGTATCTCAATGCCATCTTGATTAGAAACGCATTTGAGAAATACCCCTGTTGCACTTCGTTTATAGAGCTGTCCATCAACTATTGTGTAGGATCTTGCTCGTCTGACGATCTGTCGTGCGAGGACCTCGTCCTCTGGCAACTTTTGATCGATGAGGTAGTCCAGGAAAGGCTGCGTCCAGGCCGGAATGATAACCATGACTTCTCTAGCCGGAGATACTGCCACGTCTGGGTTCTCCGGGTTAGCGCCCTTCACCGAGGGTATCCGTAGGTGCTCCAGGAAAATTCCAGGCGGAATTGGTTTTCTGCCGGATCCGAGCTTGGATAGCATGTCTGCCGCTGCGTTGTCGTCTCTCCGGACGTACTTGACTTCGTATCCTAGAAAGCACTTGGCGATCTCGTCAACTTCGTCTCTGTAAGCCGCCATAACGGAATTTCTGGCGTTCCAGGTTCCGGCTACTTGCTGTGCCACCAGGTCGGAATCTCCGCAGCGAGATAATGTGCTTGATCCCTATTTCCTTAGCGATGCGCGATCCGTGTAGTAGAGCCTCGTACTCCGCCATGTTGTTTGTAGCTTCGAAGTGGATCCGAAAAACGTCTTGCGGTTCTTCTCCGGTAGGGGACTTCAGGGTGACTCCGGCTCCTGAGCCTTGATGCTGCTTGGATCCATCGAAGTGCATAACCCATGTCTCTGGCTCCGGCTCCAGATTTGCATCCGGAGCTTCTGTCCAATCTGCGAACAAATCTGCCAAGATCTGGGATTTGACCGCGGTCCTGGCTTTGTAGTTGATGTCGAAGGCGGATAATTCAATGCCCCATTTTGCTGTGCGCCCTGTTGCGTCAGCGTTATTGAGAATCGTTGACAGTGGAGCTTTGCTCACGACTGGATTCGGATGCTCCGGAAGTAGTGTCTCAGCTTCCTGCTGCCCGGGAATACTCCATAGGCTAGCTTCGAAAGTGAGGGTATCTTTGTTTGGATTCCGTCGGCACTTCGCCGATGTAGTAGACTGGTCTTTGGACTCCGTACTCGTGTCCTTCTTCCTGTCGCTCCACCACGATGACGAGGCTGATGACTCTGTTGGTAGCTGGCAGGTAAAGGAGCATAGGCTCTGACTCTCCTGGTGCTGCTAGGATGGGTGGGGAGGTGAGTATTTCCTTCAACCCTTGAAGCGTTGTGATGCGTGTAGTTGACACGTCCGTTGGGAACCCCAAGAGGAAGGTGTGATGCGCACAGCGGCAAGTTTCCCTCAGTTAGAAACCAAGGTTTAATCGAACCAGTAGGAGTCAAGAAGCACGTTGAAGGTTGATGGCGGCGGGATGTAGTGCGGCGCAACACCGGAGATTCCGGCGCCAACGTGGAACCTGCACAACACAACCAAAGTACTTTGCCCCAACGAAACGGTGAGGTTGTCAATCTCACCGGCTTCGCTGTAACAAAGGGTTAACCGTATTGTGTGGAAGATGATTGTTTGCAGAGAAAACGAGTAAAACAAGTATTGCGACAGATTTGTATTTCGGTATTAAAGAATGGACCGGGTCCACGAGTTCACTAGAGGTGTCTCTCCCATAAGATAAAAGCATGTTGGGTGAACAAATTACGGTCGGGCAATTGACAAATAGAGAGGGCATAACAATGCACATACATGACATGATAAGTATAGTGAGATTTAATTGGGCATTACGACAAAGTACATAGACCGCCATCCAACTGCATCTATGCCTAAAAAGTCCACCTTCGAGGTTATCATCCGAACCCCCTCCGAGTATTAAGTTGCAAAGCAACGAGACAATTGCATTAAGTATGGTGCGTAATGTAATCAACAACTACATCCTCGGACATAGCGCCAATGTTTTATCCCTAGTGGCAACGAGCACAACACAACCTTAGAACTTTCACTGTCACTGTCCCAGGTGTCAATGCGAGGCATGAACCCACTATCGAGCATAAATACTCCCTCTTGGAGTTAAAAGCAAAAACTTGGCAGAGCCTCTACTAGTAACGGAGAGCATGCAAGATCATAAACAACACATGTATAATAACTTGATAATTAACATGACATGGTATTCTCTATCCATCGGATCCCGACAAACACAACATATAGAATTACAGATATATGATCTTGATCATGTTAGGCAGCTCACAAGATCCAACAATGAAGCACAATGAGGAGAAGACAACCATCTAGCTACTGCTATGGACCCATAGTCCAGGGGTGAACTACTCACTCATCACTCCGGAGGCGACCATGGCGGTGTAGAGTCCTCCGGGAGATGAATCCCCTCTCTGGGAGGTGCCGGAGGAGATCTCCGGAATCCCCCGAGATGGGATCGGCGGCGGCGTCTCGGTAAGGTTTTCCGTATCGTGGTTTTTCGCCTCGGGGGTTTCGCGACGGAGGCTTTAAGTAGGCGGAAGGGCAGAGTCGGGGGCCGGACGAGGGGCCCACACCACGGGCGGCGCGGGCCCCCTTGGCCGCGCCGCCATGTGGTTTGGCCACCTCGTGGCCCCACTTCGTATGTTCTTCGGTCTTCCGGAAGCTCCGGTGGAAAAATAGGCCCTCGGGTCTTCGTTTCGTCCAATTCCGAGAATATTTCGTTACTAGGATTTCGAAACCAAAAACGGCGAGAAAACGAGGAACGGCACTTCGGCATCTTGTTAATAGGTTAGTTCCAGAAAATGCACGAATATGACATAAAGTGTGCATAAAACATGTAGGTATCATCAATAATATGGCATAGAACATAAGAAATTATCGATACGTCGGAGACGTATCACGTTGCATCTGCTGCCTCGTCCCAAACAAATTTGTCTGTTTTCTTCAATAGCTTGCACAGGGGTAGTGCCTTCTCGCCAAGACGGCTGACAAACCTACTGATTGCTGCAACACAACCAGTTAGTCGCTGCACATCTTTAAGACAAGTTGGCCTTTTAATGCACAAGATTGCCTTGATTTTCTCCGGGTTAACTTCAATGCCCCTATTAGAGACAATGAAGCCAAGGAGTTTTCCGGCTGGAACGCCAAAGACGCATTTCAGCGGATTTAACATCATCTTGTACCGTCGGAGATTCTCGAAGGTTTCTGTAAGGTCGCTGATCAAGTCGGATCCTTTCCGGGTCATGACCGTGATATCGTCGACGTAAGTGTGTACGTTCCGGCCAATCTGATCCTTCAAGCACCGCTGCATCGTACGTTGGTAGGTGGCACCTGCATTTTTCAAGCCAAAAGGCATAGTAACATAGCAGTAAGTGCCAAATGGGGTGATGAACGAGGTCGCCTTTTGGTCGGACTTCTTCATCCGGATCCGATGGTACCGGAATATGCGTCAAGAAAACACGAAGTTCCGCCTCGCCGTCGAATCAATGACTTGGTCAATGCGCAGCAGGGGAAACGGATCCTTCGGACAATGCTTGTTCAAGTCGGAGTAATCGATGCACATTCTTAGTATTTCAGAATTCTTTTTGGGTACAAGGACGGGATTTGCGACCCAGTCAGTGTGGATTACTTCTATTACAAAACCTGCCTCTAGTAACTTTGCTAATTCCATTCCTATGGCGCGGCGCTTCTTATCTCCAAAGCGTCGCATAGCTTGCTTCAATGGTTTAGCCCCCGGGTTTCTGTTGAGGTAGTGCTCGGCGAGTTCCCCTGGTACTCCGGACATGTCAGAAGGTTGCCATGCGAAGATATCCATGTTAGCACGGAGAAACTCGACGAGCGCGTCTTCCTATTTGGGGTCCATGTTGGCTCCGACTGAGACCTGTTTGGTAGCGTCATCTTCCTTGAAATTGACTTTCTTGGTCTCTATCGCGGCCCTGAAGGAGTTTTTCTGTTCGGAGATCTGCTTCTTGGTGGTCTGCATCTCAGTCGGATCCACCGCGGCTCTGTAGCCTTGCAGCTCCTCTCCAGATATCACAGACTCTGCGAAGGCGGCCTCACCTAACTCGCACTCATGAGCCTTTTTGTAGTCTCCGGATACGGTAATCATACCATTTGGACCCGGAATCTTGAGCTTATTGTAGATGTAGCACGCTCTCGCGTGGAACTTATGGTAGGTGGGCCTGCCGAAGATGACGTGGTAGGAGCTCTTGAAGGGCACAACTTCAAACGTGATCTTCTCTTCGCAGAAATTGTGAACATCGCCGAAGGCCACGGGAAGTGTGATGCTGCCGAGGGAATTTGCCTTCTTACCCGGAACCACGCCATGAAACTCAGTGTTGCTGTGTTTGAGTTGTTCCTTGGTGAGGTTCATCCGCTCTAGAGTCTCCAGGTACATGATGTTCAAGCTGGCTCCGCCATCCATGAGGCACTTGGAGAAGTCATACCCATCTATGCGGGGACTTACAACCAAGGCGTAGCATTCTTTTGGCACAATGGCAGGGTGATCCTCCCTATCAAATGTGCACGGGACTTCCGACCACCTGACATACTGCGGCACAGCCGGAACTGTGGCGTTAAGGATCCGGGTAGCTGACTTGGTAGCGCGGACTGTTGGGGTTCCGAGGAAAGTGTGGTAAGCCCCCACGCTCTTTTTCTCGAATGGGTTGGATTTACCTGCGGACCCTGCCTTGGGATCCGGCGAGTTATCATCCTCATCCATCGCCTCGGAGCTCGTCTTCCTCTTTGTCCTTGTTCTTGCCCTTGCCTCCCTTGCCGCGTGGGCGGTGCTTCCGGGCTCGCTTGTATCCTGCCTCCGGGTCGTTCTTTAGATTATTGACCCACTTGCAGTTGCGGTTGGTGTGAGTGGACTTCCCTGTAACCGGATCCAGGTGGGCCAGGCAGGGCATGTCTCCGTACTCCTCGTAGGTTTGCGGGGCGCGGGATCCGCCAGCTATGACCTCAGTGACGTGCTGCTGACCCCTGCCGGCTCCGCCTCCACGGCCGCGTCCTCTTCCGCCTCCTGAACCTCCGCGTTGGAACGCCATGGCGACCATCTCGGATCCGCCACTCTTCTGGTCATCAGGGTTCTTGCGTTTATGGCTGCTGCTGTTGCCGTTATCACGGTTCTTCTTTTGTTGATGTAGGGGGATTGCTCGTAGGCTGCGAGATCACCGCCTCGCATCATCATCGGCGGCAGATATGGTCACCGGCAATGGAGATCATTTCATCCAAAGTCGGTTTATTTGCGTTAGCCAAACAAGTGAGCTTATGCCTCAGCAATCCTCCTCTCTGCAGTCCACCAATGAAGGCGTACATGGCAGTGGTGTGGTCGACATTTTCGCACTCGTTCCTGCATGCCAACCATCGTGTGAGGAAGTGTCTTGAAGATTCTCCCTTCTTCTGGATACAAGCTTGTAAGTCGCTTGCCGTGGCAGGTCTTTTGTAGGTGCCTCTGAAGTGTTTCTCGAAAGCGGTCTTCAGGTCAAACCAGCAAAAGTTGGAGTTCTTCTCGAGGTCGATGAGCCAGATCTGGGCTGGACCTACAAGGTATAACTGGAGCATGCGGCAAGCGATATTAGGGGTTCCTCCGGCAAAGGTTACTGCATTATAGTAATCCTCAATCCAGGTATCCGGCCTTTCGGTGCCATCATAATGCTTCAGGTTTCCGGGTAGCTTGAGGTTCATCCTTGGCTTTGGTTCCTCTCGAATCATCCTGCCAAAGCACTTCGGACCGATGTAGTCGGTTCTGTATTCGTTGAGGCGTTCCCGCGCGTCGCGCGAGCCGTGGCGAGGAGAGTGTGAACGAGAGCGAGATCTCCGGCCGCCAGCTCCGCCTCCACCTCCGCCGCCACCGCTAGGTGGTGGCGAGGGAGACCTGCGAGGGGGTCGATCCGACTTCTTGCTTCCGCCTTCAGATTCTCCTCGGCCTTCCCGGTGCTGGCTCCGGCTCCTGCGGCTGCCTTCGCCGTGGCGCTGGCTGCCCTGGTCGTTCCGGTTCCGGCGAGGTTCCGGGTCGCGCTCCTCATTCCGACTCCTTCTAGGCTCGGGCTCACGATCGTTGTTCTGGTTCCGGCGAGGTTCCGGCGTGCGCTCCCTGTTTCTGCTTCTTGAGGGCAGCACGTTGTCGCGGATAACAATTCCACCATGCCCCTGGGGCCTGGTGTTTCCGGCTGGACTACGACGGCGAGGGGGACGCGGGAAACCATTGGGCGGAGGAGAGGGGTTGCGGTACTTGTCTCGTCCAGAGTACATTGCATCTTTTCCCTTTCTTGGATCCGACGGAGGCGTCCTTGATGGGACGGGGATTGGATTTGGGTGTTCTCGGCTTTCCTTACTGCGTTCGAAGATCCGGTTCGCGATTCGTCATCGCGATGACGATTGTCGTAGGCGTCCTTCGCGCGGTGGAGACGCAATGCTCCGGGTTAGATTCCAACTTGCGCGAAGTGTCCGCCTTGCTCGCTGCCTCATTGCTGAAACGACGAGCGTGCGAACGTAGTCGATGTTGATCTCCTCGTTCTTTTTCTTCAAGATCTCTGCAGCCTTCGTCATATTGTCCTTTGGGGTTGCGAACGGCTGCTGCTCCGTTGGAGTTGCGAAGGTGATCCTGCGGGGAGCTATCAACTCACGCCGGACCCTTTCGACCTCATGATGATCTTCAACGATCTTGTCCTCCCAATGCTTTCGGAGTTCCTTGACCTTTGCCAGTCCTTCGTCCACCTCCTGCTCACGCTGGATGAAGTCTTCCACAAAGACTGCGGCGTGCTTCCTTTCCTCCAGCATGGCAGCTGCGGTGTCCTTAAACTTCTTGGCTGTGGCTAGCATCTCCAGTCTCTTAGCTTCTAATGCTTCTACGTCTTCGGGAGTGATGGGTTTGTTAAGAATATCCGATCGATAAACTGCATCCATGCCTGCTTGTGCAACCATCTCTTCAGGCGACAGGAGGTCCTCCGAGGAAGAATCTTGCGGGGTCGCTCCCGCGACATTGGAGATCCCTGACGGGATGGCTGGGGGTCGGATTGGGTGGTTGCCCCTTCTGATCCATGTTCTCCCAGCGCCGCTACAGTTGCAAGTACCTGCTTTGGCTGGGCGGAGTCAACTTCAGGCTGATCACCGTATCCGTATTCCTTCACCTTGCGATCGAATTCTTCAGTGTCCATGGAGTGGGTATCTCCGGAAATTGGGCTTAGGTTGCCCAAAATCGACTCTTCAACCGGAGCTCCGCTTTCTCCGACAGCCTCTTGCTGATCCGGAGCAGCGTTGTTTTCCGGGGCCTCGACCTGCTCGGGACCAGCTCCGGCTTCTTGAGGGGCGGTTCCGGCGGCATGGGCCAAGAAGTGCACGAAGTGACACCTTTGCTTCTCTAACACCTGGAGACCCGGGCGGATCTGCATTGGTCTTCCACCTTTATTTCCTGCTCAGGGGCGGATTGGGTGGGTTTTGATTTTTTCAGATCTAAGGCGGAATCTTCGCTAGGAAGTTTCTGCGTCTCAGATCGGATCTTCGCGACTGCGTCCTGCTCAGCGGCGGTCGCGTCAGCGCTACTTACCAGTGGGTTTCCGTCGGAATCGACGGTTTCCCCGATGAAGATGTGTATGCCGCCAACTGGGACGATGGAGAGCTTGACGGGGTCGGTTTTGGCCGGAATCCAGCACTCATCCGGAGGGACGATCGGCAGATTTCCGGCGTAAAGGACACGCCCCACAGCGATGGTGTCGTCGAAGCTTCCCATGGCGGAACCCTCCCGGTTCCGGCCTCCAGACACCGTAGGCCCCACGGTGGGCGCCAACTGTCGTTGCCTAATCGACGGTGCCTCGGAGGAGGGATCCTCTCGAGGGGGAGAAGAAGTAGGGGCCATAGGGCGGAGTGCACACGGGACGGTGGTACGCGATTTACCCAGCTTCGGAACACCTGTACGATGACAGGGCCTACTGCTGCTTGTCTGGAATTATCTGGACGCTTTCGCGTTGTTACAATGAGTTGTGCTTGTCCCTCTAGGGCTCCCAGGATCCGGCTTATAAAGGCGCACGGATCTAGGGTTTACATGGAGAGTCCTAGCCGGAATACAAGTCGCCTAACTACGGTACAAAGTTTTGCCGTGTACGTCAAGGATCTGCCTTCCTCCAAGTCGTGCTGGATCCGGATACTTCATGGGCCGTCATGGATCCGGCCTCCTTCGTAGGTCGGTAGAGATCCGGCTTCCTGTTCCTAGGCTGGACTTCATCCTTCAGGATCTACAGCAACTGGGCCACCCGATGGGCCACATTCCTCATCACCAACTGTGGGCCACCCGGGCTCGCCGGATCTAGGCCATGCCGTTGATATACCCATAAAGTATACCCAAAACAGGAACAATTTAGGGTTCATATGAAGTAATGGAGCTAGGGTTCCTAATTAGATTAGGGTTTTAGGTTTCACATGAAATGATAAGGTTGTAATATCATTCAATTTGGAATTAGGGTTTACTATTTACCATATAGTTCTATGATTAATAACTTCATTTTAAAGTTGAAGTTATTAATAACTTAAAAATAGAAATAATATTCAATTTGGTATTTTATTATTTTTAATTAATTAATAATTAGGGTAATTATTAATTAGGGTTTAAATCTCCCTAATAATGTTTTAACCAAATAACTAATAAAGAAAATTAGTTTTAATGTTTTCTTTATTTATTTACTGGTTTTATTTAATTTGGAGAATTTTTCCTAACTATTGAATTTTTATTCAATTTAGAATTAATAAATAAGGCTTAATTAACAAGTATTAAATAATTGAATTTTATTAAAAATATAAATTTTATTTTATGTTTTTATTGGATAGAGCTTATTTTTGGGAACAATTTGATATCTCATTTATATTATTCTGAGTTAAAATGGATTTTATAAATTAATTTGAAATCTCTGGAATTTATGGATTTGAATTAAAATGAAACCAAATACTAGAGCTACCCGGACAGGGCTACCCACAGCCACAGACAGGTGGGCCAGTGGTCCACATCGGTTTTGACCAAGTCAAAATCGAGGACGTGGCCAAGAGCACGGTGACCGGCGGGCAGACATCGCCGGCGACGTTGATTCCGGCCAAGCGCGGATGTGCGACTGGTCCCATTCGAACCAGCGCACCACGAGGAGTCTAAAGGTGGCGGCGCCGCCCGGTTAGGTCACCGGAGCTTGACCGACGGCGGGGTACTGCGGCGGTGCTCGCCGGTGATCAAACGCGGCGACTATCCAGACGCCTAACGAGCATGCCGAGCACACGAGGAGGAAGAGGAGCTCACCCTGAGCACGCAGGGCTTGATGGCGACTACAATGGTGGTCAGCATCGCCGGAATTGCTCGCTCCCGGCGTCGGGGAAGACGAGCTCGTCGGAGACGATTCCGAGCACGGCAGTGATACGTCTCCGACGTATCGATAATTTCTTATGTTCTATGCCATATTATTGATGATACCTACATGTTTTATGCACACTTTATGTCATATTCGTGCATTTTCTGGAACTAACCTATTAACAAGATGCCAAAGTGCCGGTTCACTGTTTTCTGCTGTTTTTGGTTTCGAAATCCTAGTAACGAAATATTCTCGGAATTGGACGAAACGAAGACCCGAGGGCCTATTTTTCCACGGAGCTTCCGAAGACCGAAGAACATACGAAGTGGGGCCACGAGGTGGCCAAACCACATGGCGGCGCGGCCAAGGGGGCCCGCGCCGCCTCGTGGTGTGGGCCCCTCGTCCGGCCCCCGACTCTGCCCTTCCGCCTACTTAAAGCCTCCGTCGCGAAACCCCGATGCGAAAAAACCACGATACGGAAAACCTTATCGAGACGCCGCCGCCGCCGATCCCATCTCGGGGGATTCCGGAGATCTCCTCCGGCACCCTGCCGGAGAGGGGATTCATCTCCCGGAGGACTCTACACCACCATGGTCGCCTCCGGAGTGATGAGTGAGTAGTTCACCCCTGGACTATGGGTCCATAGCAGGTAGCTAGATGGTTGTCTTCTCCTCATTGTGCTTCATTGTTGGATCTTGTGAGCTGCCTAACATGATCAAGATCATCTATCCGTAATTCTATATGTTGTGTTTGTCGGGATCCGATGGATAGAGAATACCATGTCATGTTAATTATCAAGTTATTATACATGTGTTGTTTATGATCTTGCATGCTCTCCGTTTCTAGTAGAGGCTGCGGCCAAGTTTTTACTTTTAACTCCAAGAGGGAGTATTTATGCTCGATAGTGGGTTCATGCCGCATTGACACCGGGACGGTGACGAGAAAGTTCTAAGGTTGTGTTGTGCTTGTTGCCACTAGGGATAAAACATTGGCGCTATGTCCGAGGATGTAGTTGTTGATTACATTACGCACCATACTTAATGCAATTGTCTGTTGCTTTGCAACTTAATACTGGAAGGGGTTCGGATGATAACCTCGAAGGTGGACTTTTTAGGCATAGATGCGAGTTGGATGGCGGTCTATGTACTTTGTCGTAATGCCCAATTAAATCTCACTATACTTATCATGTCATGTATGTGCATTGTTATGCCCTCTCTATTTGTCAATTGCCCGACCGTAATTTGTTCACCCAACATGCTTTTATTTTATGGGAGAGACACCTCTAGTGAGCTGTGGACCCCGGTCCATTCTTTAATCTCGAAATACAAATCTGCTTGCAATACTTGTTTTACTGTTTTCTCTCGCAAACAATCATCTTCCACACAATACGGTTAACCCTTTGTTACAGCAAGCCGGTGAGATTGACAACCTCACCTGTTTCGTTGGGGCAAAGTACTTTGGTTGTGTTGTGCGGGTTCCACGTTGGCGCCGGAATCTCCGGTGTTGCGCCGCACTACATCCCGCCGCCATCAACCTTCAACGTGCTTCTTGACTCCTCCTGGTTCGATTAAACCTTGGTTTCTAATCGAGGGAAACTTGCCGCTGTGCGCATCACACCTTCCTCTTGGGGTTCCCAACGGACGTGTCAACTACACGCATCAAGCAAATTTCTCGGCGCCGTTGCCGGGGAGATCAAGACACGCTGCAAGGGGAGTCTCCACTTCCCAATCTCTTTACTTTGTTTTTGTCTTGCTTTATTTTATTTACTACTTTGTTTGCTGCACTTATATCAAAACACAAAAAAATTAGTTGCTAGCTTTACTTTATTTACTATCTTGTTTGCTATATCAAAAACACAAAAAAATTAGTTTACTTGCATTTACTTTATCTAGTTTGCTTTATTTACTATTGCTAAAATGGCCAACCCTGAAAATACTAAGTTGTGTGACTTCACTAGCACAAATAATAATGATTTCTTATGCACACCTATTGCTCCACCTGCTACTACAGCAGAATTCTTTGAAATTAAACCTGCTTTACTTAATCTTGTTATGCGAGAGCAATTTTTTGGTGTTAGTTCTGATGATGCTGCTGCCCATCTCAATAATTTCGTTGAACTATGTGAAATGAAAAAATATAAAGATGTAGATGGTGACATTATAAAATTAAAATTGTTCCCTTTCTCATTAAGAGGAAGAGCTAAAGATTGGTTGCTATCTCTGCCTAAGAATAGTATTGATTCATGGACTAAATGCAAGGATGCTTTTATTGGTAGATATTATCCCCCTGCTAAAATTATATCTTTGAGGAGTAGCATAATGAATTTTAAACAATTGGATAATGAACATGTTGCTCAAGCTTGGGAAAGAATGAAATCTCTGGTTAAAAATTGCCCAACCCATGGATCGACTACTTGGATGATCATCCAAACCTTCTATGCAGGACTAAATTTTTCTTCGCGGAATTTATTGGATTCAGTCTGCTGGAGGTACCTTTATGTCCATCACTCTTGGTGAAGCAACAAAGCTCCTTGATAATATGATGGTTAATTACTCTGAATGGCACACGGAAAGAGCTCCACAAGGTAAGAAGGTAAATTCTGAAGAATCCTCTTCCTTGAGTGATAAGATTGATGCTATTATGTCTATGCTTGTTAATGGTAGGACTAATGTTGATCCTAATAATGTTCCGTTAGCTTCATTGGTTGCTCAAAATTCTAGACCACATCCTGCTAATGGTAATTCTTATGGTAGATATGTTTCACCTAATGAGGAAAAGATGTTAGAAATTGAAAGGTCCACCAAGAGCTTTATGCAATCACAGTATGAGCAAAATAAATTGTTTACTAAAACTATGAATGAGCAATCTACCTTGTTGAAGAAAATAGGAAATCAACTTGAAAATCTGAATATGGAGATTTATGGGTTGCAAACTAAACTTGCAAATGCTGAAGACCGAATCTCATACATGTCTGCGTCACAATCTTCTTTAATTAATAAAATGGCTGCTAAACCTGATGATATTGAAAATAAAATTGTTACTACAGCAAATGCCATCCAAGTTAGAATTAATGAGAATATAAGATTAATGGCTGAACTGCATTGCTAGGTGGGATAGAGAAGAAAATGAAAAACTAGCTAAAAAGGAAAATGTAGCTAAAGTTTGGACTATTACCACCACTAGCAATGCTAATGATTCATATGTTGCTGCACCTCCTACTATCAATGGTAAAATAATTGGTGTTGGCAATGCTTCTACTCCTAGTGCAAAGCGCGCAAAATTACCTGAAACTCGCTAAAACTGCTGAAACCGCTCTGTGATAAAACTGCTGAAATTTTTTCCAACCTTGGGGATGATAATCCCATTGCTTTAGATTGTAATGATTTAGATTTTGATGATTGCCACATCTCTGAAGTTATAAAGTTCTTGCAAAAACTTGCTAAAAGTCCCAATGCTAGTGCTATAAATTTGGCTTTCACAAAACATATTACAAATGCTCTCATAAAAGCTAGAGAAGAGAAACTAAAACTTGAAACTTCTATTCCTAGAAAGCTAGAGGATGGTTGGGAGCCCATCATTAAAATGAGAGTCAAAGACTTTGATTGTAATGCCTTATGTGATCTTGGTGCAAGTATTTCTGTTATGCCTAAAAAAGTCTATGATATGCTTGACTTGCCACCATTGAAAAATTGTTATTTGGATGTTAATCTCGCCGATAATGCTAAAAAGAAACCTTTGGGGAGAGTTGACAATGTTCATATTATGGTTAACAATAACCTTGTCCCCGTTGATTTTGTTGTCTTGGATATTGAATGCAATGCATCTTGCCCCATTATATTGGGAAGACCTTTTCTTCGAACCGTTGGTGCTACTATTGATATGAAGGAAGGTAATATTAAATATCAATTTCCTCTCAAGAAAGGTATGGAACACTTCCCTAGAAAGAGAATGAAGTTACCTTATGATTCTATTATTAGAACAAATTATGATGTTGATGCTTCGTCTCTTGATGTTACTTGAGATACACTTTCGCGCCTAGCCGAAAGGCGTTAAAGAAAAGCGCTTATGGGAGACAACCCATGTTTTTACTCCAGTATTTTTGTTTTATATTTGTGTCTTGGAAGTTGTTTACTACTGTAGCAACCTCTCCTTATCTTAGTTTTATGTTTTGTTGTGCCAAGTAAAGTCTTTGATAGAAAAGTAAGTACTAGATTTGGATTACTGCGCAGTTCCAGATTTCTTTGTCTGTCACGAATCTGGGTCTATCTCCCCGTAGGTAGCTCAGAAAATTACGCCAATTTACGAGCATGATCCTCGGATATGTACGCAACTTTCATTCAATTTGAGCATTTTCGTTTGAGCAAGTCTGGTGGCCTAATAAAATCCATCTTTACGGACTCGTTCTGTTTTGACAGATTCTGTCTTTTATTTCGCATTGCCTCTTTTGCTATGTTGGATGAATTTCTTTGATCCATTAATGTCCAGTAGCTTTATGCAATGTCCGAAGTGTTAAGAATGATTGTGTCACCTCTGAACATGTGAATTTTTTATTATGCACTAACCCTCTAATGAGTTGTTTCGAGTTTGGTGTGGAGGAAGTTTTCAAGGGTCAAGAGAGGAGTATGATGCAATATGATCAAGGAGAGTGAAAGCTCTAAGCTTGGCTATGCCCCGGTGGTTCACCCCTGCATATATTAAGAAGACTCAAGCGTCTAAGCTTGGGGATGCCCAAGGCATCCCCTTCTTCATCGACAACATTATCAGGTTCCTCCCCTGAAACTATATTTTTATTCGGCCACATCTTATGCACTTTGCTTGGAGCGTCGGTTTGTTTTTATTTTTGTTTTGTTTGAATAAAATGGATCCTAGCATTCACTTTATGTGAGAGAGACACGCTCCGCTGTAGCATATGGACAAATATGTCCTTAGGCTCTACTCATAGTATTCATGGCGAAGTTCTTCTTCGTTAAATTGTTATATGGTTGGAATTGGAAAATGATACATGTAGTAACTCTAAAATGTCTTGGATAATTTGATACTTGGCAATTGTTGTGCTCATGTTTAAGCTCTTGCATCATATACTTTGCACCCATTAATGAAGAAATACTTAGAGCTTGCTAATTTGGTTTGCATATTTGGTTTCTCTAGAGTCTAGATAACATCTAGTATTGAGTTTTGAACAACAAGGAAGACGGTATGGAGTCTTATAATGTTTACCATATGTCTTTTATGTGAGTTTTGCTGTACCGTTCATCCTTGTGTTTGTTTCAAATAACCTTGCTAGCCTAAACCTTGTATCGAGAGGGAATACTTCTCATGCATCCAAAATCCTTGAGCCAACCACTATGCCATTTGTGTCCACCATACCTACCTACTACATGGTATTTATCCGCCATTCCAAAGTAAATTTCTTGAGTGCTACCTTTAAAATTCCATCATTCACCTTTGCAATATATAGCTCATGGGACAAATAGCTTAAAAACTATTGTAGTATTGAATATGTACTTATGCACTTTATCTCTTATTAAGTTGCTTGTTGAGCGATAACCATGTTTTCGGGGACGCCATCAACTATTCTTTGTTGGATATCATGTGAGTTGCTATGCATGTCCGTCTTGTCCGAAGCAAGAGAGATCTACCACCTTCATGGTTGGAGCATGCATATTGTTAGAGAAGAACTTTGGGCCGCTAACTAAAGCCATGATTCATGGTGGAAGTTTCAGTTTGGACATATATCCTCAATCTCATATGAGAATAATAATTTTTGCCACATGCTTATGCATTAAAGAGGAGTCCATTATCTGTTGTCCATGTTGTCCCGGTATGGATGTCTAAAGTTGAGAATAATCAAAAGCGAGAAATCCAAAATGCGAGCTTTCTCCTTAGACCTTTGTACAGGCGGCATGGAGGTACCCCATTGTGACACTTGGTCAAAACATGTGCATTGCAAAGATCCGGTAGTCCAAGTTAATTAGGACAAGGTGCGGGCACTATTAGTATACTATGCATGAGACTTGCAACTTGTAAGATATAACTTTCATAACTCATATGCTTTATTACTACCGTTGACAAAATTGTTTCATGTTTTCAAAATAAAAGCTCTAGCACAAATATAGCAATCGATGCTTTCCTCTTTGAAGGACCATTCTCTTTACTTTTATGTTGAGTCAGCTCACCTATCTCTCTCCACCTCAAGAAGCAAACACTTGTGTGAACTGTGCATTGATTCCTACATACTTGCATATTGTACTTGTTATATTACTCTATGTTGACAATTATCCATGAGATATACATGTTACAAGTTGAAAGCAACCGCTGAAACTTAATCTTCCTTTGTGTTGCTTCAATGCCTTTACTTTGATTTATTGCTTTATGAGTTAACTCTTATGCAAGACTTATTAATACTTGTCTTGAAGTACTATTCATGAAAAGTCTTTGCTATATGATTCACCTGTTTACTCATGTCATCACCATTGTTTTGATCGCTGCATCCACTACATATGTTTACAAATAGTATGATCAAGGTTATGATGGCATATCACTTCGGAAATTATCTTTGTTATCGTTTTACTCGCTCGGACGAGCGGAACTAAGCTTGGGGATGCTTGATACGTCTCCGACGTATCGATAATTTCTTATGTTCTATGCCATATTATTGATGATACCTACATGTTTTATGCACACTTTATGTCATATTCGTGCATTTTCTCGGAACTAACCTATTAACAAGATGCCGAAGTGCCGCTCTCGTTTTCTGCTGTTTTTGGTTTCGTAAATCCTAGTAACGAAATATTCTCGAATTGGACGAAACGAAGACCCATGGGCCTATTTTTCCACGGAGCTTCCAGAAGACCGAAGAACATACGAAGTGGGGCCACGAGGTGGCCAAACCACATGGCGGCGCGGCCAAGGGGGGCCCGCGCCGCCCTGTGGTGTGGGCCCCTCGTCTGGCCCCCGACTCGCCCTTCCGCCTACTTAAAGCCTCCGTCGCGAAACCCCCGATGCGAAAAACCACGATACGGAAAACCTTACCGAGACGCCGCCGCCGCCGATCCCATCTCGGGGATTCTGGAGATCTCCTCCGCACCCCGCCGGAGAGGGGATTCATCTCCCGGAGGACTCTACACCACCATGGTCGCCTCCGGAGTGATGAGTGAGTAGTTCACCCCTGGACTATGGGTCCATAGCAGTAGCTAGATGGTTGTCTTCTCCTCATTGTGCTTCATTGTTGGATCTTGTGAGCTGCCTAACATGATCAAGATCATCTATCCGTAATTCTATATGTTGTGTTTGTCGGGATCCGATGGATAGAGAATACCATGTCATGTTAATTATCAAGTTATTATACATGTGTTGTTTATGATCTTGCATGCTCTCCGTTTCTAGTAGAGGCTCGGCCAAGTTTTTACTTTTAACTCCAAGAGGGAGTATTTATGCTCGATAGTGGGTTCATGCCCGCATTGACACTCGGGACAGTGACAGAAAGTTCTAAGGTTGTGTTGTGTCGTTGCCACTAGGGATAAAACATTGGCGCTATGTCCGAGGATGTAGTTGTTGATTACATTACGCACCATACTTAATGCAATTGTCCGTTGCTTTGCAACTTAATACTGGAGGGGTTCGGATGATAACCTCGAAGGTGGACTTTTTAGGCATAGATGCGCTTGGATGGCGGTCTATGTACTTTGTCGTAATGCCCAATTAAATCTCACTATACTTATCATGTCATGTATGTGCATTGTTATGCCCTCTCTATTTGTCAATTGCCCGACTGTAATTTGTTCACCCAACATGCTTTTATCTTATGGGAGAGACACCTCTAGTGAACTGTGGACCCCGGTCCATTCTTTAATACTGAAATACAAATCTGCTGCAATACTTGTTTTACTGTTTTCTCTGCAAACAATCATCTTCCACACAATACGGTTAACCCTTTGTTACAGAAAGCCGGTGAGATTGACAACCTCACTGTTTCGTTGGGGCAAAGTACTTTGGTTGTGTTGTGCAGGTTCCACGTTGGCGCCGAATCTCTGGTGTTCGCCGCACTACATCCCGCCGCCATCAACCTTCAACGTGCTTCTTGACTCCTACTGGTTCGATTAAACCTTGGTTTCTAACTGAGGGAAACTTGCCGCTGTGCGCATCACACCTTCCTCTTGGGGTTCCCAACGGACGTGTCAACTACACGCATCAGGCAGCTCGATTCCTCTTGCAGGTAGAGCAAGTCGAGGACGGCGGTTATAGTGGTGTGCTCAGCTCGGCTCGGGGAAGCTTCAATCGCCGGCGGTAATGGTGACCGGTGAGGTCCAGGGTTTCGGTGTGGAGGAAATTGGGACAGCGAGGAAGAAGAGGGCGACTAGGGTTCGTTCAGGGTTCTTATAGAGCGCCAGAAGCGATCCTCGTCACACCGTCGAGCAAGGGGAGGCTGCCAGCGCGAGGGAGAAGAGGTTCACGGCTTCGTGCTGCCCTCCAGCTCATGGTGAAGATGAGGACGACCTCCTCAGATCTTTTGGACGAAGGGGTATTTTGGGCTAGGCCAGGCCGTGGTGTTGGGCTGCTTGGCAGGCTGCTGCTGGGCTGCTCGGGTGGGTTGGTGCTGGGCTTCTGCGTGGCCAGGTAAGCTGGTAAGCTTCTTTCTCTCCTTTTCTTTTATTTCAGTTTTCTTTTTTCTGTTTTCCATTTTGTTAATTTAAATACTGTTTTGAATTCAATCATATTTTGTAAATTTGATTGATTGAATTCAAGTAATATTCATTCCAGGCACTTAAAGATTGTTGTTGTGTATTAACAAATTTAATATGTACTAAAAAATTGTTTTCTTAATTACTATTGGTATTTGGATTTAAATATTCCTATTGACATGAATTTGAATATCATCTTGAAAATATTCAAATTATTTTCCAATGATATTTTTCTCACTTAGTGGTATGTAGGTTTTATTTGGTATTACTTTGCAAGAAACAATTTCATGGTAATATTTATTACTGAATTGCAAATAAGAAGGTGGCTTTAATGGCATGATTTCATGTACTAAACTGTGTCTAAGGATTTGACCTCTTATTTGGGAATGTTGTCACTTGCACATAATCTTATGTGAGCACTTGCTTGTTAAGGTTTTGTAGATTTTATTATAACCATATTTCAAAGGTGGCACTAGGATTATATTTAATAACACCTTGAATTACTTAGAGTAGGTATTACTCTCATCATGATTTGGTTTTGGTTATAATTATAAGTGGTTGATCACCACCTATGGGTCTAATTATAGAGTTTAGCACTAGATGTCTTTTGTGTTCAATAATTAAGCATGAGAGTGCAATGCTAGGGTTCTAATTCTATGTGCTTACTGACATATGGTTTGAAACTCAAATATGGCTTCATTGGGTTTTTGTTGTGCTCACCCAAGTGGTATACAAGTTAGGTTGAGATACAATTCTAGGTTGTAGATATGGGATGACACCATTTTGCATTGGCTAGGGTTTAATCTCCCCTAACCATGGTAATATGGTTACTTGCTTCATATCTTATGTGCTTCTCTAATTACTAAGGATTTGAGAATTGGTTTTATCTTCTACCAATTAACTTCTATTATCATCCCCAATTTATCATGAAAGTAACTACATTGGTTATAGTTCTTTTTATAGTTAACTTTGGTCATATGGATGTATGGTTTCTCACCATATTAAGTATAGAGTTTAACTCTAAGGTTTTCTTAGGTTCTTTAATTGATGAATGAATGGAAAATAGATGGGGTAAAACTCTACTTATTATCACCAAGTGACTCACAAGTTAAGGTTGGGATATAAGCCTGGATTTGATTACTAGTGATCTTCCTATGATTTCATGTGGGAATGAGATCTACTTATTCTAGTAGGGTTTAACTTATCCTCACACATCTCAAGAGCAGGATCATGGATTAGACATGATCAACTTATTCTTAATATCTCTACCTCAAATTCTTAGGGTTTATGATCATCATTCAATTCATAATGATCAAAGTTTGGATTCCTAAGGTATCTCTCACTAAATAGGTTTCTCACTTCCATGATCAAGCATTGTCTTGGTCAACTAAAGTATAGCACTTCTTCTATACTATCTTGAGTGGACATGGCTATTGTTGTCTCCATAAATTATATCCCAGGAAAATGTCTGAGATATCCACTTAGAGTTCTTTACAGAGAATGATGATATAATCATCTGGATATATGGATAGTTCTCTCCCTCAAATCCAAGTGTTGCCTCAATTAATTTGAGTGTAACACCATAGCTTGAGCTCTCTCTCATAGGAATAGTTATTCTAGGGTTTATGGTGTATTCACAATATCTCAATAGGTATTTAGTCTAAAACTCCACTTGGCTATCTTGGTTGGATTAATCTCTTCCTTACTTTATCAATTCATGGATATGGTATTATTCCATGTGATATTAGGTTACCTCACCATTCCAAGGGAAATGGTTTAGAACCTAATACTTTAGTTCAAAGATTGTCCTTTATTCATTACTAGGTAAAGCTAGAATTGATATGAATGGGCTCTCTCATTTGGGAAGGACTGAAATGCTGACGTAAGGTTATTTTCCAAAGATAATGATGTGGTCACCAATATCTATGGTTAACATAAAGTGTTGTTGTGTTGATTATTAGTTCCATTTGATCTAACCCCTTAGATCAAATCATTTCTACCCAAAACAAGGTTTTAACAAAGTCACATTGAGGTTTATAGCGCTTGACTTGATGAGCTACTTCAATTCCACCAAGATCAAGTGAAACTTCAGTTCCTGTGACTGTTTTACTTTAAAGCGCGAAAATTCCCCAGATTTTCTATGCATGAATGCAATGCACACATCTATTTCCTCTTTTTTTGTAACCCCAATACCTGGAATATTACAGTTACTCGCAGTCGCGCGGATTACTACTGACGCCAGTGCCGTCGTTGAAGCGTGAGCGCTTCACGCACTCCGCGCGCTGCGCACGCCGGCGATCGGACACCTCGTCCTAACGCATGCGGCGTTCGAGGACCTCGGCCAGAGAGGAGTCCCACAGGACTCTCCTGGCCAGAGAGGAGGCTGCCTCCGCGTTCGCCGCCTGCAACGCCGCCATCTAGGCGTGGTAGCGGGCCCTGTCCCTAGCCGCCTCCGCCAACGCTTCGTCCCTGGCGGCGACGGCGTCCGCCAGCTCCCGGTTCTCCAGCTCGACCCGCGCGGGAGAAGGGTCCCTCCGCTAGAGCGAATCCACGTCGGAGCACATGTACCCCCGAGCCATGGCGACCGCATAGCTGTGGGCTTCCTCCTCCGCTACCCAAGCCTGACGGCGCAGGGCGTCCCCAGCTAGGGTCTCGAAGGACGCGAGCAGAACCTGCTGGTCGTCGGCGCACTCGAAGCGGCTGGGTACGATGTCGTGGACGAAGGTGTCCGCGGGGGGGCGCCGGAGGGGCCGCCCGCGCCTCCGCGAGCTCCGCCCCTGCCTCGGCGAGCTTCGCCCTGGCGTCGGCTATTTCCGCCCTAGCCTCCTGTTGACGTCAGAAACCCACTGGCGGGCAGAGACGGGCAACACCGTAGAGCCGGGAACAACTAGGGCTGCGGCTGGCCCTAGTCCCTCTGAGCGACGGCCCGCAAAGCCTCCTGGTCGCACGCACCGATGTTTATCACAAGGGCGTGCCACCCGACCTATACCCGGTCGAGGAAGGTGTGGATGATGCCTCGCTTAGTTTCCTGCAGGGCACACACGTAAACATTAAATACGAGCCTCGATCGGCTCTCGAGTTATCCTGTGAATCGGCTCAAAGAGCCGATCCACCCATGATTCAGACGAGGTGTCCGAATATATGGTGGTCCTGCTTAATCAAGGTAAAGCTAATGAGATCTACGACGATTTAGGGTTTTCACCGCATAATCGGATCATCCTACTCAGGATCGGGCCTCGCGCTCGCGCACGGTGACCGTAAGCCGATCCTAGACAGGGCCTAAAAACCAACACGAGGTTGATCCCCGGAACATCCGTTCTAGGGCTAGCAAACGCCACCCTACACGCCGCTGGATCCTCCGCCCCCTTGTAAGGCCTAACTATTGCAGATATTAAACTAATCCTTGTAGAACAAGGAGCAATCGTAACGGATCGGATCTACTAAACTATGATCAAGCGGGGTGCCGCCCCTACACCTAAGATAGGTGTAAGGGCGGCTAGACATGCAAGGGTTGCACTACGAAAGCATGTAATATGAAGAACAATGCTAACCCTAACAAGTCTAAGATAACTATGTTGCTCGCCATCAAAAAGGCTTCAGTACGAGCAACGCATGAACAATGTAGGCAGGCTTGTCGCCTAGATCGCAAGATGCGATCTAGGCGGCATGATGCTTACCGGTAGAAACCCTCGAGACGAAGGAGTTGGCGATGCGCCGAGATTTGTTTGTGGTTGAACGTTGGTTGTTGTTTATTCCATAAACCCTAGATACATATTTATAGTCCAGCGGACTTTCTAATGTGGGCGTGCACCAAACCGTGCACGAGTAAGATTCTAACTTCTAAACTAAGATGCGATCTAATATGTTACAGATACACGGGCAATTAAGCCCAACTTGGTAAAAGGCCGATTCACGTATTTCTCCTATATATATATATATATATATATATATATATATATATATATATATATATACCAGCACTATTCTGCAACCGGTTGCAGAATAATATTCTGAGCACCGACTTGAACTTCTCTGGACACGAGGTTGAACTTCCCGGATAACAGGGTTGACCTTTCTGTAGGAACTTACCTGAACTTCCCATTTTCTTCAAATCTACTGATTATACTACGATTTTCTCAACCATTTTGCGGAACTATGCAAATGATATACCGTTGGATAGATAATGAAAAACCGCAACTTTTTCATGTTCACACTTTTCACAGATTATGCACGGTTTAAATTTAATTTTGAAAATACGAAAACGCTTCTATATGGCCAGAAAACGAACTTTTAGTTCGATTTTCGAACCGCTTATCCAAACTGTGCAAATGATATACGGTTGGAAAGATAATGAAATTGCGCAACTTTTTCATGTTTTAAGTTTTTTCAAAATCCTCACAGTTTTTGAACAATTTTGAAAATACCGAAATTCGGACGTACTCAAAAACGAGCGGACGGTAATTTGGATGAATTTTTTCAACCGTTTGTCGGAATGATGCAAATGATATGGCGTTGGAAAGCTATGGACTAGGCGCAACTTTCTTATTCCAATTATATTCTCTAATTCCTTACAGTTTAAGAGAATAACTCGAATTACTGTCCGCCCGGTTTATGTGACGGGCACCAAATGATTTCCCCGCGATTTCCATTCGGAATATTTAAACAATGGAAATGATATACGGTTGGAAAGCTGACAAAATGGCGCATATTTTTCGTATCTACCATTTTTTCCAAATCCGAACGGTATGAAAGTAATTTTAGAAGTTTTGAAATCATGTTTCCGGTATATTTTTGTGGGATAACGATTTGAATTTGGTGGATTAGGTCCATTTTTTGTTGTAAAATGTTGTAGGTAATGAAATTAGACATATAATCTATCCTATAAAGCTTTTGGTGACAATGATTGAAGTGGTTGGTGATCAAATCGATGAGCTTTGGACAATAGATTTCCGCCCCGTAAAAACAGAGCACTGAACTTCCCTGGACATGAAATTGTACTTATCGGGAAATGTGGTTGTACTTCTTGGTGCGGTTTCATGAAAGTGTTCAGTAAAACAGAGCTATAATTTTCACCACACAACATGTGCATCACAACTACGCGCACCTGAACTTCTCGCGACAAGTCCTTGTACTTCTTGGCCTTAGTGGTTGTACTTCCATAAATGTTTCGATACTAGTGTGTTTTACAATAATTAAACATGTGTTTCGGAATGATATTTTTAGATTTTCCCTAGCCTCTATTTAAGAGATTTTGCACTTCCTAGATCTTAATATTTGAACTTCCCAACATTGATATGTGAACTTATGTGTGAGTATTTTCTTTGTACAATTTACAGTTCCTGTAATTACTGCTTGTACTTCCTGATGTCTCCGCTTGTACTTCTCTGAATAACTCCTTGTACTTCCTCACGGATGACAGGATTACTTTGTTTTTCTACATTTGGATTTTGTCGGTTTCCTTGTACTTCTTATAATAAGTGCTTGTGCTGCTCGTTTCGAATAGTTGTACTTCTCATACGGTGTCCGTTTGAGGTCCACGACCACACAAAATGCTCAACACAACCACATGCATCTAAACTTCCCGCGACATGTCCTTGTACTTCTTAGCCTTTGCGATTGTACTTCCCGGAAATATTTTGATATTAGTGTGTTTTACAAAAACTAGCATGTGTGCTTCGAAATGATAATTTTAGATTGTCCCTATATTCTATTTAAGAGATTCTGCACTTCCTAGATCTTAATATTCGAACTTCACACGTTGCTATGTGAACTTATCTGTGGGTATTTTCTTCATGTAATTATCGCTCGTACTTCTCGTTGTCTCCGCTTCGTACTTCTCGGAAGCACTTGCTCGTACTTCCTTGCGGATGACGGGATTATTTTGTTTTTTTCTACATTTGGACTTTGTCGGGTTTCTTGTACTTCCTATATTAAGTGGTTGTATTGCTCGTGTCGAATGGTTGTACTTCTCATTGTCAAGTATATGAACTTCCTTACGAGTGATGGGATTTTTTTGCTATATGATTCATATAATTACCGCTTTGTACTTCATGTTGTCTCCGCCTGCACTTCTCGGAATCACTCGCTCGTACTTCCTCCCAGATGACGGGATTATTTAGTTTTTTCTACATTTGGACTTTGTCGGTTTTCTTGTACTTCCTATATTAAGTGGGTGTACTGCTCGTGTCGGTAGGTTGTACTTATCGTCGTCAATTATATAAACTTCCACGCACGTGACGGGATTATTTTGTTTTTTTTCTACATTGGGGTTTAGCCATTTTTGTTGCACTTCCTATATTAAGTAGGTGCACTGCCCTCAATTTTTTCACGGGGGGTTCTGAACTTCCGAAACTGAAAGATTGTACTTACCAGCATCAATACTTGTACTTTCCGCTCTCATATTTTGTACTTCCCTATTAGTGATTTTAATATTTTTTTTAACACTTCACATGGTCCGTTAGTTGCGAGCTATCAATTTCTTTTTACTTGTAGTGCCGATAGAAAAGAGCTGCACCGTCCTACAACACTTGTACTTCATAAATCATTTGTTCATTTCTCTTGTTAGTCATACTGCCGAGGCCTCTTTTGTCCTCCTTCCTTTTTTGTACTTCCACTATCCCCGCGCCCGTACTTACACAAATCGGGAACCTGCACTTCCCATCTCGAAGAGAGATGTGGTGCGCTGGTGTTGTGCCCATCTCGAAGATGTTATCGCCGTCGGCCAGAGCGCCACCTACCCGCTTCTTACCAAATCAAGCGGGGAGAGTAGGTGCGCCTACCAATGGCAGCGCCGAACGCAGGAGCGTGGCCTTGCAGAAGTACGCTTGACCGCCTGTGGCGGCACCAGGTGGACGGGGAGGCGGCGCTGGAGCCCGTCCTGCTAGAGCCCACGCTCCCCGACGTGGTTCGGCCTTCCCCCGCCGCAACCCGCGCTCGGTCGCGGCGCGCGTCCATCCGCTCGGGAGACCCGTCCCGTGGCTTACGAGGTACTTATAAACTATGGCGACGATCCGTCCCGTTGAGGCTTCGCCCGCACCCCCAAGCGTCCACTCGGCCCAAGCCTCCCACACATCATTCCATTTGTCGGAAGTTAGCCTATCTTTATATAAACTAGCTGGTGCTTGCGTGTGGCGTCATGCCGTGCTGTGCTAGGCATGCTCTTTTTAAGTGTCACAGAGCGTGGAAAATTAGTGCTAATAAAACGTATACAATAGAAAATAAGTACGATACACTTGTGTCCAACTTGAGAAACCACGGTAGTTATAGTGAACTTTCCACATGCAGGAACTTGCACTGCCCATACGGGTATGCTTGTACTTTCCGGCTGGTAATCATCTGAACTACTCTTGCTTTTGTTTACGAGAGTGTATACTATGTATTGTAAGACGTGCATCTTATCATCTGAAAAAATGCCTTGCACATCCCTGTCAATAGCTGTGTGCTCCTCGCGGACGCAAGCGTACATAGAGAAAAAAATTAAATTTCACGGATGAACGACCTGAATTTCCCAGCAAAACTAACGAGAAAAATTCCAGGAAAATGCGAACTTCACAGAAGTTGAACCGACAAATAAACGTACATCAACAATGCGCTATGCATTCACAATCACATTAAATTTCAGAGATAGTATTGAGGTTGATTCTTTCCTGGCGCCATCATGAAGGGCCAGTAGATGCTGGAGTTCACCCGCACACCCCATGTTCAAACTCGCGCGAAGTTTAGACGAGGCGCCGAAGCAGTTCAGGCATGGGGCTGAAAGACTTGCAGATGAAATACCACGAATATTTATTAGACAATTGCTTCCTGAACCACGCCAATGAAGCGGATCCCAGCACCAGGTTACCAATGATGTACCCAGTGTACCATACCAACACCTCCGCGACGCTATCCCTCTCCTCAAGCACCATCTCCCACTGCCCCTGCAGACTTGAATCAAACATCTTTATATATCAATCAGTTGAGATAATCTCCCTTGAGATATACTTTCACCCATCATAATATTAATCATATAATAAATCTCTACTATGTATATGGACACAGAGAAATTGAAGTAGTGAGCACTACTCAATCAAATTCACCCATTAGTGTGAAATGAGAGTTACTTAATCAATTACCCAGTAGAGGTGAAACGATAGAACAAGGAGAAACAAACAAGCTATCAGTGGTAAGAAAGACAAACTATAACAAAGACAAACTATAACGGAAATTGATGAGCCATATGAAAGAGAGACCGACAAGCCACTTCTAGCGTAAAATATAAGCAGGTCAGTCACATTGAAAACAAGACAACTCAGGAAGATATCCACTTACCAAGATCATGGATTACATTTTACTCTGTATGCATTGACACCTCAAATGCTTATTTTCCTTCCACACTTGATTTTGCACCTTGCATTTTTTTTCACATTTTGTTTTACGATAAGCAGATTAACACCTAGGATGCTAGCAACCAACCTGATCAAAATATGGATGACTATGCAAAATAGTGAAAAAGACAAGGGCTAAGTACAAATCAGAGTATTTACACAACAATAAGTAGGTAGGGAAAGCCTGCTTACGTACAATGTATTATTACTTAATAGGAAATAAGAGAAATTCTAAACAGTCCATCTAACAATGCAGCCATCGTAGATTAATAAATCCAACTTTCAGCCATTCTAAGTCAGCAAACAAAACCATGAATGTTCACTGAAATGATTTTTTATGAAGATCAAGCTGAAATTTTCACGATGGTTCTTCTATTTCATGTTTGTACACGCCAATGGATAGACTCTTGTCAATAGTGAGATCCTAAAAGACAAACAAAATGAAAAATGTTTTTAGTGCTGCAAGCAAGACCTTAGTCTTCTATGACAGTACCATTAAGAAATATCTGTCTTGATCTCTAACTACTGAGTCATCTATATCATACCGATTTCAATCCAGAGCTTAAATTGTTGGTTTTGAAATTATGATGCATGATTTATCATTTAACTGAATCATCTCACCTTCCTGGAGTTTGGTAGCCTCTTCAACAACTTCCTCGAGCTTATAGAATCATCACGGCTCATGTTAGCAGATTCAGTGAAAAGAGCTACGGAATCACGAACTCTCATCAGTAATTATTTCGAAACAAGACATTATCATATGAATCCAATTAAAAACACGAGAAGAATTCAAGCACTATTCCAGTAACAAATGGTTTCTTTTTTTGGCGATTTTTTGGCCGCTGGGCGGGAAGGGTCGTAGGACGTACCATCACCGCTAGAGCTTTAATATACTTTTTACATGAAAACAAATAATAGTCACGAGAAGACGATTATCTAACCTACTGATTTTGCATTATCCAAATCCTTGAAACCACCACGAGAAGACGACCGGATCGGTCCGGGGCGGCGAGATGGGAGTAGGGGCAGCAAGAAGGGAGCAGGTCTTACGCCTCGGGACGGTGTGTCGGCGGTACGGGTCGGGGGTGCCGTCGGTATAGGTCGGGGGCGTCGGCGGTACATGCCCGTGGCAGCGATAGGGGACCCGGTCGTCGGTGGGGCTCGCTCCGGCGACGCGCAAGCGACCGTGGAGGCGCCGCTAGCGAGAGGCCGGCAAGCCACGGCTGGGGAGGGCGGCGGCGGCTCGGGGAAGATCGGACGGCCTCGGCCGGGGCCGGCGGCGGCGCTGGGGAGGTCGGGCGGCGCTCCGGTTGCAGGGGAAGGCCGTGGCTAGATAAATCGCGAGCCTACTTCGAGAGGGAGCAGACGGAGGTCGCCGCCGGCATCTGTGGGGAGCAGGGGCAGGTCGATTTCTGACCGGCGGCAGAGAGGATCTGGGGAGTCGGCGGCTCGGCGCCGTTGATTTTGAAGGCGGCGCGGAGCTGGGAGGATCCAACGACGATGATTGTTGGGGAGGAGGCGGTGGTTGTCGAAGCGGAGCGAGCGGTGGCGGTTGTTGGGGGAGGGGCGGTGGTGCTGGTTGGAGGAGGAGGAGGCGAAGGTGGTTGCGGGGAAGGCGGCGGCGCTTGCCGGTTCAGCCGCCGGCGTTGTTTGCATGGGAGTCCGCGGCGACGATTAATAGGGGAGGCGGCGCGATGGTGGGGAGCGACGGCGGAGGGTCGGCTGGCGGTGGATACGGGATGGAGGTTGGGGGCGAGTTGGTCAAGCGGGGACGGGAGGTTGGGGGTGACGTGGGGAAAGGCCGGTTCCTTTTTTCTGCCACGGATCGGCTCTTATAAGGCGCGGTGGTGCTCAGAATAATATTCTGAGCACTAGTTGCAGAATAGTGTCACCAGCACTATTCTGCAACCGGTTGCAGAATAATATTCTGAGCACCGACTTGAACTTCTCTGGACACGAGGTTGAACTTCCCGGATAACAGGGTTGACCTTTCTGTAGGAACTTACCTGAACTTCCCATTTTCTTCAAATCTACTGATTATACTACGATTTTCTCAACCATTTTGCGGAACTATGCAAATGATATACCGTTGGATAGATAATGAAAAACCGCAACTTTTTCATGTTCACACTTTTCACAGATTATGCACGGTTTAAATTTAATTTTGAAAATACGAAAACGCTTCTATATGGCCGTAAAACGAACTTTTAGTTCGATTTTCGAACCGCTTATCCAAACTGTGCAAATGATATACGGTTGGAAAGATAATGAAATTGCGCAACTTTTTCATGTTTTAAGTTTTTTCAAAATCCTCACAGTTTTTGAACAATTTTGAAAATACCGAAATTCGGACGTACTCAAAAACGAGCGGACGAGTAATTTGGATGAATTTTTTCAACCGTTTGTCGGAATGATGCAAATGATATGGCGTTGGAAAGCTATGGACTAGGCGCAACTTTCTTATTCCAATTATATTCTCTAATTCCTTACAGTTTAAGAGAATAACTCGAATTATTGTCCGCCCGGTTTATGTGACGGGCACCAAATGATTTCCCGCGATTTCCATTCGGAATATTTAAACAATGGAAATGATATACGGTTGGAAAGCTGACAAAATGGCGCATATTTTTCGTATCTACCATTTTTTCCAAATCCGAACGGTATGAAAGTAATTTTAGAAGTTTTGAAATCATGTTTCCGGTATATTTTTGTGGGATAACGATTTGAATTTGGTGGATTAGGTCCATTTTTTGTTGTAAAATGTTGTAGGTAATGAAATTAGACATATAATCTATCCTATAAAGCTTTTGGTGACAATGATTGAAGTGGTTGGTGATCAAATCGATGAGCTTTGGACAATAGATTTCCGCCCCGTAAGAACAGAGCACTGAACTTCCCTGGACATGAAATTGTACTTATCGGGAAATGTGGTTGTACTTCTTGGTGCGGTTTCATGAAAGTGTTCAGTAAAACAGAGCTATAATTTTCACCACACAACATGTGCATCACAACTACGCGCACCTGAACTTCTCGCGACAAGTCCTTGTACTTCTTGGCCTTAGTGGTTGTACTTCCATAAATGTTTCGATACTAGTGTGTTTTACAATAATTAAACATGTGTTTCGGAATGATATTTTTAGATTTTCCCTAGCCTCTATTTAAGAGATTTTGCACTTCCTAGATCTTAATATTTGAACTTCCCAACATTGATATGTGAACTTATGTGTGAGTATTTTCTTTGTACAATTTACGGTTCTCGTAATTACTCGCTTGTACTTCACGATGTCTCCGCTTGTACTTCTCTGAATAACTCCTTGTACTTCCTCACGGATGACGAGGATTACTTTGTTTTTCTACATTTGGATTTTGTCGGTTTCCTTGTACTTCTTATAATAAGTGCTTGTGCTGCTCGTTTCGAATAGTTGTACTTCTCATACGGTGTCCGTTTGAGGTCCACGACCACACAAAATGCTCAACACAACCACATGCATCTAAACTTCCCGCGACATGTCCTTGTACTTCTTAGCCTTTGCGATTGTACTTCCTGGAAATATTTTGATATTAGTGTGTTTTACAAAAACTAGCATGTGTGCTTCGAAATGATAATTTTAGATTGTCCCTATATTCTATTTAAGAGATTCTGCACTTCCTAGATCTTAATATTCGAACTTCACACGTTGCTATGTGAACTTATCTGTGGGTATTTTCTTCATGTAATTATCGCCTGTACTTCCTGTTGTCTCCGCCTGTACTTCTCGGAAGCACTGCTCGTACTTCCTTGCAGATGACGGGATTATTTTGTTTTTTTCTACATTTGGACTTTGTCGGGTTTCTTGTACTTCCTATATTAAGTGGTTGTATTGCTCGTGTCGAATGGTTGTACTTCTCATTGTCAAGTATATGAACTTCCTTACGAGTGATGGGATTTTTTTTGCTATATGATTCATATAATTACCGCTTTGTACTTCATGTTGTCTCCGCCTGCACTTCTCGGAATCACTGCTCGTACTTCCTCCCAGATGACGGGATTATTTAGTTTTTTCTACATTTGGACTTTGTCGGTTTTCTTGTACTTCCTATATTAAGTGGGTGTACTGCTCGTGTCGGTAGGTTGTACTTATCGTCGTCAATTATATAAACTTCCACGCACGTGACGGGATTATTTTGTTTTTTTTCTACATTGGGGTTTAGCCATTTTTGTTGCACTTCCTATATTAAGTAGGTGCACTGCCCTCAATTTTTTCACGGGGGGTTCGAACTTCCGAAACTGAAAGATTGTACTTACCAGCATCAATACTTGTACTTTCCGCTCTCATATTTTGTACTTCCCTATTAGTGATTTTAATATTTTTTTTAACACTTCACATGGTCCGTTAGTTGCAGGCTATCAATTTCTTTTTACTTGTAGTGCCGATAGAAAAGAGCTGCACCGTCCTACAACACTTGTACTTCATAAATCATTTGTTCATTTCTCTTGTTAGTCATACTGCCGAGGCCTCTTTTGTCCTCCTTCCTTTTTTGTACTTCCACTATCCCCGCGCCTGTACTTACACAAATCGGGAACCTGCACTTCCCATCTCGAAGAGAGATGTGGTGCGCTGGTGTTGTGCCCATCTCGAAGATGTTATCGCCGTCGGCCAGAGCGCCACCTACCCGCTTCTTACCAAATCAAGCGGGGAGAGTAGGTGCGCCTACCAATGGCAGCGCCGAACGCGAGGAGCGTGGCCTTGCAGAAGTACGCTTGACCGCCTGTGGCGGCACCAGGTGGACGGGGAGGCGGCGCTGGAGCCCGTCCTGCTAGAGCCCACGCTCCCCGACGTGGTTCGGCCTTCCCCCGCCGCAACCCGCGCTCGGTCGCGGCGCGCGTCCATCCGCTCGGGAGACCCGTCCTGTGGCTTACGAGGTACTTATAAACTATGGCGACGATCCGTCCCGTTGAGGCTTCGCCCGCACCCCCAAGCGTCCACTCGGCCCAAGCCTCCCACACATCATTCCATTTGTCAGAAGTTAGCCTATCTTTATATAAACTAGCTGGTGCTTGCGTGTGGCGTCATGCCGTGCTGTGCTAGGCATGCTCTTTTTAAGTGTCACAGAGCGTGGAAAATTAGTGCTAATAAAACGTATACAATAGAAAATAAGTACGATACACTTGTGTCCAACTTGAGAAACCACGGTAGTTATAGTGAACTTTCCACATGCAGGAACTTGCACTGCCCATACGGGTATGCTTGTACTTTCTGGCTGGTAATCATCTGAACTACTCTTGCTTTTGTTTACGAGAGTGTATACTATGTATTGTAAGACGTGCATCTTATCATCTGAAAAAATGCCTTGCACATCCCTGTCAATAGCTGTGTGCTCCTCGCGGACGCAAGCGTACATAGAGAAAAAAATTAAATTTCACGGATGAACGACCTGAATTTCCCAGCAAAACTAACGAGAAAAATTCCAGGAAAATGCGAACTTCACAGAAGTTGAACTGACAAATAAACGTACATCAACAATGCGCTATGCATTCACAATCACATTAAATTTCAGAGATAGTATTGAGGTTGATTCTTTCCTGGCGCCATCATGAAGGGCCAGTAGATGCTGGAGTTCACCCGCACACCCCATGTTCAAACTCGCGCGAAGTTTAGACGAGGCGCCGAAGCAGTTCAGGCATGGGGCTGAAAGACTTGCAGATGAAATACCACGAATATTTATTAGACAATTGCTTCCTGAACCACGCCAATGAAGCGGATCCCAGCACCAGGTTACCAATGATGTACCCAGTGTACCATACCAACACCTCCGCGACGCTATCCCTCTCCTCAAGCACCATCTCCCACTGCCCCTGCAGACTTGAATCAAACATCTTTATATATCAATCAGTTGAGATAATCTCCCTTGAGATATACTTTCACCCATCATAATATTAATCATATAATAAATCTCTACTATGTATATGGACACAGAGAAATTGAAGTAGTGAGCACTACTCAATCAAATTCACCCATTAGTGTGAAATGAGAGTTACTTAATCAATTACCCAGTAGAGGTGAAACGATAGAACAAGGAGAAACAAACAAGCTATCAGTGGTAAGAAAGACAAACTATAACAAAGACAAACTATAACGGAAATTGATGAGCCATATGAAAGAGAGACCGACAAGCCACTTCTAGCGTAAAATATAAGCAGGTCAGTCACATTGAAAACAAGACAACTCAGGAAGATATCCACTTACCAAGATCATGGATTACATTTTACTCTGTATGCATTGACACCTCAAATGCTTATTTTCCTTCCACACTTGATTTTGCACCTTGCATTTTTTTCACATTTTGTTTTACGATAAGCAGATTAACACCTAGGATGCTAGCAACCAACCTGATCAAAATATGGATGACTATGCAAAATAGTGAAAAAGACAAGGGCTAAGTACAAATCAGAGTATTTACACAACAATAAGTAGGTAGGGAAAGCCTGCTTACGTACAATGTATTATTACTTAATAGGAAATAAGAGAAATTCTAAACAGTCCATCTAACAATGCAGCCATCGTAGATTAATAAATCCAACTTTCAGCCATTCTAAGTCAGCAAACAAAACCATGAATGTTCACTGAAATGATTTTTTATGAAGATCAAGCTGAAATTTTCACGATGGTTCTTCTATTTCATGTTTGTACACGCCAATGGATAGACTCTTGTCAATAGTGAGATCCTAAAAGACAAACAAAATGAAAAATGTTTTTAGTGCTGCAAGCAAGACCTTAGTCTTCTATGACAGTACCATTAAGAAATATCTGTCTTGATCTCTAACTACTGAGTCATCTATATCATACCGATTTCAATCCAGAGCTTAAATTGTTGGTTTTGAAATTATGATGCATGATTTATCATTTAACTGAATCATCTCACCTTCCTGGAGTTTGGTAGCCTCTTCAACAACTTCCTCGAGCTTATAGAATCATCACGGCTCATGTTAGCAGATTCAGTGAAAAGAGCTACAGAATCACGAACTCTCATCAGTAATTATTTCGAAACAAGACATTATCATATGAATCCAATTAAAAACACGAGAAGAATTCAAGCACTATTCCAGTAACAAATGGTTTCTTTTTTTGGCGATTTTTTGGCCGCTGGGCGGGAAGGGTCGTAGGACGTACCATCACCGCTAGAGCTTTAATATACTTTTTACATGAAAACAAATAATAGTCACAGAAGACGATTATCTAACCTACTGATTTTGCATTATCCAAATCCTTGAAACCACCACAGAAGACGACCAGATCAGTCTGGGGCGGCAGATGGGAGTAGGGGCAGCAAGAAGGGAGCAGGTCTTACGCCTCAGGACGGTGTGTCAGCAGTACAGGTCAGGGGTGCCGTCAGTATAGGTCGGGGGCGTCGGCAGTACATGCCTGTGGCAGCGATAGGGGACCTGGTCGTCGGTGGGGCTCGCTCCGGCGACGCGCAAGCGACCGTGGAGGCGCCGCTAGCAGAGGCCGGCAAGCCACGCTGGGGGAGGGCGGCGGCGGCTCGGGGAAGATCGGACGGCCTCGCTGGGGCTGGCGGCGGCGCTGGGGAGGTCGGGCGGCGCTCCGTTTGCAGGGGAAGGCCGTGGCTAGATAAATCGCGAGCCTACTTCGAGAGGGAGCAGACGGAGGTCGCCGCCGGCATCTGTGGGGAGCAGGGGCAGGTCGATTTCTGACCGGCGGCAGAGAGGATCTGGGGAGTCGGCGGCTCGGCGCCGTTGATTTTGAAGGCGGCGCGGAGCTGGGAGGATCCAACGACGATGATTGTTGGGGAGGAGGCGGTGGTTGTCGAAGCGGAGCGAGCGGTGGCGGTTGTTGGGGGAGGGGCGGTGGTGCTGGTTGGAGGAGGAGGAGGCGAAGGTGGTTGCAGGGGAAGGCAGCGGCAGTTGCCGATTCAGCCGCCGGCGTTGTTTGCATGGGAGTCCGCGGCGACAGTTAATAGGGGAGGCGGCGCGATGGTGTGGAGCGACGGCGGAGGGTCGGCTGGCGGTGGATACGGGATGGAGGTTGGGGGCGAGTTGGTCAAGCGGGGACGGGAGGTTGGGGGTGACGTGGGGAAAGGCCGGTTCCTTTTTACGCCACGGATCGGCTCTTATAAGGCGCGGTGGTGCTCGGAATAATATTCGAGCACTAGTTGCGGAATAGTGTCACCCTATATATATATATATATATATATATATATATATATATATATATATATATATATATATATATAATCTTCACGTCCATCTTGATCGCGGCCCACCTCTCGACTTGGTCAAATTCTGGTGATAACACATGCCCCCTGGTTTTGGAAATGACATTTCCAAAATCATTACGCTTTCTCTCGTCGGGTCATGTCGTGGCAGAGCAGAGCTGCCGCAGAATCCCCATCATGATGCCTTGCCCCTTCCACTTCTCCACGTGGCCGTAAAATTTTCCTGTTGGGCAACATCTCCTCGGAAGCTGCTGTGGCATTGAATCTCTCTCATATCCCCTTTATTTAACCGTTCTAAACAGTTTGCGTCTCCCTCGCCCCCCTCGCATTAGCACCAAAAACCCTCTGTGCCGCCATGTCTTCTTCCTCTTCCTCCGAGTTTTCCTACGGGTCCGACTCCTCCCGCGAGACGCCGCCGGAAATTCGTGCCCCGGAAGAGCGGGACGAGGAGAGCCATGCCTCCTCCATTTGGTCCGAGGACGACAAGTCCTTGACCAGCGGGGATGAAGATCTTCGGTTCCTCGCCGATGGGGAAGCTGGAGCCAAAAAGCGAGGACGACCGGTTCTCCCGGGACGGCTGCCTCACCTCCGAAGAAGAGGGGAAGAAGACGACGACGACGACGACTCCCTCGAGGGCTACCCGCCGGCGAAGCGCCTCCGCATGTGGTGGGACGACGACGGCGGCGACGACGAAGACGGGGATGAAGCCCCCGTGGAGGGCTACGGGAGTAGCGACGAGGAGCCCATCGGCGGCAGTGCCGATGAGAGTTCCGAGGATGACGATGAGGGCGGTGATGGCCCGTAGATTAGGATCTAATAGTATAGGCCTAGCAGTAGTAGATTGGTCAATAGACCCTTCTTTTGTTCTTCCCTCCTTGAGCAATCGGCTCCCCCTTGTAAGAAATCCCAATGCTAATGAAGAATTCCCTTAGCTTGATCTCGCTGATTTCTTTCATGCTGAGTTTGTCGACTGTTGGCCTAATCCATGCTTAGCGACCGATGGTAACGCATCAGCTCCATGATGATCTGCGAGACAGGCCAATTTAGCCATCCCTCCAAGCTAGCTGGCTTCTGCCGATGACGATGACACAGCCGATCTTAGTAAGCTGGCGACTTGATCTTGGAGCAGGCGATTCTAAAAGAACCTTGGAACCGTCTTGGATGCTCAAACTGATGACTCTGTAACAGAACACCGCTCTCCAAACCAGTTGTGTCGCAGGGCTAGCCGATTCCAACCAAATCGGCTCCCTAGAGCAATGACCTTTAGGGCGAACCCCCCCCCCCCCCGAGCCTTAGCGAAGGCGAACCAGCCACATGTGCCGATATTAGCCTTAACTCATGACGTAGCCTCAAGCAGAGGACCTTCAAGGTGAGCTGCCCCCCGAGTTTCTTCGGTTCTTCCTGCGCCTTGCCAGTTAGATCGGCTCCTTTCCTTGACCTGATCTGCACGTCCAGGCTGCTCTTGGCCTTGTCCATGAAGAGAAGATCCGAGCTCTTATTCCTCTTGAGTCGATGGCTACGCACCGGCTTTCACATCCTTAAGTCGATGTCTGCTGCATCGGCTGTGCTTGAAAATTTTCGAATTTTTTTTACGGCCGACCTGTGCATCGGCCCCCCATACTCCAATACCCATCACCAAAAGATGAGATGCTTCCATTACATATCCTCGTGATCTATCTACCTGGGTGCCCCCCCGAGCCGATTCTGTCAAGAGAATTGATGGTATCGGCTCTGTTGGGTAACATGTTGAACCCGAGCGAGAATGATGGGTGAGGATAATTTTGGCCGATTGCCGGAATCGGCCTCCACGTTGCTTGCTCGGTGAAGGTTTCGTGAGTTCCCTTCATAAATTTTTGGGGCCGATCACAAGGATCAGCCTCGCCATGTTTGCTCCTTGACGTGCTCTTGCTACTCGTTCAGGCCGGTAAACAGAACCAGCCCAATCTCTGATTTTATCATGTTGGTGCGCTTGCTGTCGTCCACCTTGGATGTATCGTATAACCGTGGAGCACTGAGCTTCGCTGGAAGAACGAGTACCATGTTTGTGCCAGCCGATGCTTCATCATCGGCTTTCCTTTGCTTGGGGCGCCACTCCATCTTCCGTGGACGACCCTCTTCATCCAGGGTTCGCTGAACCTTTGCCGCCAGATCAGGCCTTACTTTCCTCAATGTATGCAAGTATAACCTCTCGGCTTCTTCTAGGCCGCGCAATCGTTGAACCCTGCGTTTCTGGGAACGGCTGAGTCCGTCAGGGCACCACCGTGGCCGGTGATACCTGTCTTCTTCTTCTCCCTCGTCTTCTGAATCTTCGAGATCTTCCAACCGAGGGGACTCAGCTCGTTTGCTCTGTGGCGGGAGAGGTCCTAAGCGCTCGAACACGGACACGTTGGCTGCCTCCTTCTTCTTCCGGTTGCATTCTGGGCAATTGCCGATTGTTGGCAATCGGCTCATTCCTGAATCCCGGCAGTGCCTGAAGAAAGGACAATCCCAGTGCCTGTCCTCGTCGTCTCGTTCCTTTGCCTTTCCCTTGGCACAACGCTCGTGCTCCTCCTCATCGCGGTTATGCCGACGATGTCTTCTGGCTTCTCTAGCCAGACGATTTCTTTCATCATCATCGCTGGACCGTCGGCGTCGGTCGTACTGACCCACATACTTGTTGAGGAGGTGATCAGAGAGAGGTCGCTGATATCTTATGTTCTTCACTTCTCCCTCTGTGACGTAGCGCTTGCCGTCTTGGCGGAGCCGATCGCGTGGAGCGGCTTCCTCTGTTTCTTTGCTATGAGAGCAGCTGCCCTCATCTACATCCTTGCCAGCGTGGTGTCCCAGATCTACCATGTTGATATTGCACCAGAAACCCGGCTGGCACCCTGCATGGCAAGCATACTCCACCATGTTTACGGCGGGGAAGGGCTGGGTATCGACCTTCATGGCGTATTGGTTGAAAATTAGATGCCCGTTCTCTATCGCCGCTTGGATGTGCTGACGCCACACCCTGCAGTCGTTGGTGGCATGGGAGAGCGAGTTATGCCATTTGCAGTATGGCTTTCCATTCAGCTCTTGCGCCGTGGGGAATTTGAGACCTTCAGGTATCTTCAACTCGCTTTCCTTGAGTAGGAGGTCGAAGATTTGCTCGGTCTTGGTCACGTCAAAATCAAATCCCCCGGGCGGGCCCGGTGGCTTTACCCATTTGCGGGACACGGGGTTCCTCCCGAGTCCACTCGGCCATCGCTACTTCTTGGTCTCCCGCAGGAACTTCGTCCTCCTCTCGCATCGACCGGGGCTACGCACGCTTGAACTTGTCTTGGTACAGGTCCGGGTGGCGGCTCGTTCATATGCTGAAAGTTTCGAACCACGTGCGCCGGCGAGGGATAATCTTCTTGGGAGGCCATGTCCTTGAGCTGTGTTGCAAGGCCCGCTACCGCCAACTCGGTCGCTTCCTTTTCAGTTATACGAACCGAATAGCATCGGTTCCTAAGATTCCTCGAAGCGCCGGATGTGATTCTGTCACGGCTTCTCCGCGCTTCGACGTAGCTGTGCTAGATCGGCAATGCTAGACTCGGAAGCTTCGAATGATACTCGCTCATGGAACTGCTCTTCCAAGCTGCTTCCAAGTTTGGATGGAGTTCGGTGGTAGCGATGTGTACCACCCGAAAGCCGATCTCGTGAGGGACCGTGAGAAGAACCTCACGCGCAACTCATCCGACGCCGAGATCGTGCCCACGCGTGCCAAATATCGGCTCACATGCTCGATGGAGCTGGACCCCTCGACCCACCGAACTTTGTGAAGTCCGGGAGCCGATATTTGGGTGGCAGCGGGATCGGTTCGTAGCTGTTGGGGTACGGCTTGGTGTAGCCGAACGCCTTCCTTTTCGGCATCATACCGAACCGATCTTTCGAATTGTACGAATCTGATCCGCCGTGATGGCCGAAGGTGTCGAACCCCGAAGATTCGCCGGGGTGGCATACTTAACCAGCCATGCTTGCTTTTCCGGTTCTAAGCCAAGCTGCGGAGAGCTGGGCCTTGGAGGTTCGTCGGGGTGGCGTACTTAGCCAGCCACGATTGCTTCTCGGGATCGGCTCCCGACGTTCCTCCCGCCGTTCCGGAGGCCGCCGATATTGCAGCCTGGTTCGAGAGTGCCCGAGCGTTGCGGTCCGGGTACGTATGCGCACGTGTATCCGTGCGGGATCTCCTTAGGCGGCTCAGGTAGGAATTGGTAGTCACTAGGATCACCACCAACCTTGGAGACGACATATGCCGCTGAGTTCGGCAGTTCCGGTGCTGCCCATGCGAACGGCTGGGGCTGGAGCGGCATCTCTCCTTTGAAAGTCCCCAGAGCCGGTCCCGATGGGGAGTACCGGTGACTCATGATTTCCTGGATGACGCGCAGAGCGACACGCTCCAAGGTGTTCACCAGGCTCTCAGAGTGGCGGTGCAGCGAATGAGCCACCATGTAGTTGATCTCCTGCCGCAGTGACCTAGTGCGTTCTTCTGACGGAGCGGACAGGTCCACTCCATCGAGCGCGCCTTCAGGTGTGAAACCCTTCCACCTGACGCCATGGGAGCGGGTTCGGTGGAAGGAGCCGATGAGTTCGGCTTCGAGGGTTGCCTTGATCTCGTCATGCTTCTTCTTGAGCTCATCAGGCAGATCCGCGTACGTGACCGGAGTGTCTTCCGCCATCTCGGATGTAGATGGCGATGTCGTGGATGTTGAAGGCGGTCCCACCGGGCGTGCCAGAATGTGTTGACGTCAGAAACCCACTGGCGGGCAGAGACGGGCAACACCGTAGAGCCGGGAACAACTAGGGCTGGGGCTGGCCCTAGTCCCTCTGAGCGACGGCCCGCAAAGCCTCCTGGTCGCACGCACCGATGTTTATCACAAGGGCGTGCCACCTGACCTATACCCGGTCGGGAAGGTGTGGATGATGCCTCGCTTAGTTTCTGCAGGGCACACACGTAAACATTAAATACGAGCCTCGATCGGCTCTCGGGTTATCCCGTGAATCGGCTCAAAGAGCCGATCCACCCATGATTCGGACGAGGTGTCCGAATATATGGTGGTCCTGCTTGATCAAGGTAAAGCTAATGAGATCTACGACGATTTAGGGTTTTCACCGCATAATCGGATCATCCTACTCGGGATCGGGCCTCGCGCTCGCGCACGGTGACCGTAAGCCGATCCTAGACAGGGCCTAAAAACCAACACGAGGTTGATCCCCGGAACATCCGTTCTAGGGCTAGCAAACGCCACCCTACACGCCGCTGGATCCTCCGCCCCTTGTAAGGCCTAACTATTGCGAGATATTAAACTAATCCTTGTAGAACAAGGAGCAATCGTAACGGATCGGATCTACTAAACTATGATCAAGCGGGGTGCCGCCCCTACACCTAAGATAGGTGTAAGGGCGGCTAGACATGCAAGGGTTGCACTACGAAAGCATGTAATATGAAGAACAATGCTAACCCTAACATGTCTAAGATAACTACGTTGCTCGCCATCAAAAAGGCTTCGATATGAGCAACGCATGAACAACGTAGGCGGAGCTTGTGCTTGCCTAGATCGCAAGATGCGATCTAGGCAGCATGATGCTTACCGGTAGAAACCCTCGAGACGAAGGAGATAGCGATGCGCCGAGATTTGTTTGTGGTTGAACGTTGGTTGTTGTTTATTCCATAAACCCTAGATACATATTTATAGTCCAGCGGACTTTCTAATGTGGGCGTGCACCAAACCGTGCACGAGTAAGATTCTAACTTCTAAACTAAGATGCGATCTAATATGTTACAGATACACGGGCAATTAAGCCCAACTTGGTAAAAGGCCGATTCACGTATTTCTCCTATATATATATATATATATAATCTTCACGTCCATCTTGATCGCGGCCCACCTCTGACTTGGTCAAATTCTGGTGATAACACCTCCACGAGGCGCTCACGCCCTTGCGTGCGCTCTACCGACTCCGCCTCCGCAAACTCTGCCTCCGCCTCCGCAGCCTCCAGGTCCAGCTGCTCGGCCTAAAACGCGTCGGTGACTAGCTGCTCGTCCTCCGGGTGGGCTTGGGCGCCTGCATATTCTGGAGCACCATAAAAGCGTCGGTGCGCCCAAAAGGATCCCTATGCCAAGGGCTTCGATCGGGGGCGCCGGCACCAAATTTCTGCTCAAAAGATGTTCATCGGCCCACATGCAGTGAAAGTCTCCCAAAGATTCTCCTCTCTCCTACTTTTTCTATCCCAGCTACTTTCCTTTAAATGCATGCATGTGCTATTGGAGTTGTGCTATGGGGGTCACCGGTGTGAAACACACTTCCCCATAGCACATATACTACTGTCGGCGCGCCCCATATTTTGGTGCCGGTGCTGCTGCCGGCCATTTTATAGGGCTCGACGGTGAAGATGCTCTTAGGGCATCTCCAACGGGGCGATGCATTTTAATGTCCGCGAGCGTCCATTTGCGTCGCCCCACGAACACGAAAATGACCGTTTTTGTCCGCGTGTCCGTTTGCGTCTGGGGTGGCTCCAACGGGGCAACTCATTTTTTTGTACTTGTTTTTTCCCTCTTCTCCATTTAAACATAGTTCCAAATATTACATATTGGAACATGGTTTTACACAAACTAATACATAATTGGGAACATGGTTTACACAAACTAATACATAGTTTGAACCATGGTTGACACAAATAAAAACATTGTAAAAAAGGAAAACCAGTTGTGTTGATTCCGTATGTTCGCTGCGAAAAAAGAACACTCTCAGGCACTTCTAGTCACTCAAACTGGAAAATCTAGCTGCTGACGATATCCATGTTGGTTCTTTCGAGGAAGAACAACCAGAAACCTTCACTACTGGCTTCAACTGGCCCGTAGCCATATTAGCTGCAAAGATAGAACACTCTAAGTTCTAACTATCGGTGTCCGAGCCGGATTCGCTGATGTGGTAGTTCCTGCGGCAGGCTGTATCGTCGAACACCTTCACGATCATCTCGCCGTCCCCCTCGTAGAGGAAGGTGAGCTGGCAGCCGGGCTCGAGCGCGAGGTCGCGGGCGAACTTGTCCCACCCCGTGTGCAGGTACATCTTGCCCTGCACGTCGAACAAGACCTCGACATTCAACCGGCAGAAGTTACAGTTGGCCTCCCGTAGCTGCAAGTGCGCCGGCTCGACGTCATCGACAAACTCGACGAACTTGTCCGGGAGCCGCTTGATGCCAAGTGGGTCGCCATCGATGCAGAGGAGGAACTCGAAGCAGCGGTCCTCCTGCGAGGACGATGAGGGCGCAGGCAACAACGACCGTGGGGCCGTAGCTGCTCCACCACGGCGGCCCTTGCCCCGGCCCCGGGGGCGCCCAGGCCCGCGCGGCCTCGGCCGCCTCGCCGGGCACCAGGACCTGCCATGGATTTCCTCGTGGGCCTGGTTACGTCGCGGGAAGTGCTAGGCAGCGCTACGGTGCAGCTTGTGGCGGCTAGGGTTTGTTTGGAGGAGTGGACGAGGAAGAAGAACGCGCGCCCTCTTTATATAGGTCGGAGGCAGGCGACGACCGCGGGACGCGTGGCATCGCCATTACTGCGTTGGCGGAGGTGGGCGGCGGCAGTCGAGGCATCCCCATTAACGTGGCGCAGACTGCCGAAGCGACGCAGCGGCGCCAGTCGCGGGCGCGCCTTCTAGAAGACGCATCGACGTAGGGTCGCTGCCAGGCAGGCCCGACGAAACGTCCGCCAGACACGAGCGGACACTTTGCGCGTCCACGCAGCGTCCGTCGCGACGCATCCGAGGCGCATATTTAGGCCAGGTTTGCGTCACCGCGGATGGTCCGGTTACTTTGCGTCGCCCCGCTGAAGGTGGTACCAGACGCATTTTTCAGCCCGACGAACGCAAAAGGTCGATGAGCGTTCGTTTAGGTCGCTCCGTTGGAGATGCCCTTATAGAATGGTGGTAGTTGGCAAAAGGACGCACCGGAGGCACTGCCGTACGTGCGTACGTCTGCCTGTCCTCTCCGCACGGTGCCCTACAAAACTATTCTCTTCCTTGTAGCGCATACGTGAGCCATGGTGGTGACTTGCAAGCGAGAAGATGGAGAGGAGAGGGAGCCCATGCCAGGGCGACCGTAGCACCAAGCCAGCCAACCAGGGAAGGAAGAAAGGGACCATTCCGTGCATGGTTGACACGACTTTGCTGGACGGATTGATGGATGGATCTGGTCTTGGAAAAGGAAGCAAGCAACCCATCCGCAACAGCTCAAACCACGACTAGAGAAGGGCAGATGCTGACCCAGTGATTCATGTATAGCAGTTGGACAACTGGAAAAAAGAATCGGTTCAGAGAACTCAATTGGAGTGGCGTGTGCGAGCTCCCAAAGATCCGAGGTTGGAACTTGGGAAGGTGTGGTGGTGATCTCACACGAAACCATGGCGAGCCCTTTAGATACCTTTCGGTCGGCGCCGTCAACCAACGTTCGATTAACATCACCACGGAATCATTTGTTTACACGCCGGATGTGATTGGCTAATTACCAGTTTTGTTGCTCAGTACAGCACACAAGTGTACTAGGTGCTTAGTTTAAGCGTGCGTGTCGGGATCCGAAACCGAAAGGTATTCATATGGTCTTGGCAAGGTGAAGCTGAATTAGCATAGTGCTTACGTGCTTATATATGGTTTGACAATTGACACCGATATCATGTTGGTACCTACTGGTTGCCGCCTTTTTTTGACTAATCTAATCCATGGCAAAACTAATACCTCATCTGATCCCGGGTTAAAAATATTTCGAAATCTGGCCCTTGGTCTCGGCGCCAACACGGATGGAGATAAAATTGTGCATGAGGCTGGGGCTATGTTCCCCATTTAAATAAAAAAAATTATGCATGTTGGCGCCAAGAATTCGCATCGCTATAAAAGGTCGCAATGTAGGTTTAATATTGTAGATATTGTATCTACTGATCTTCTTTTATTTGCATTTCATCAAACTTTAAATATTTTAATTTTAACTAAAAGTTCTATGTGATATAATTTGGGAGAGAGGGAGTACAAATATTATATTGAGGGTCTCTGACAATTTTGATTTAGGTGAATGCAATGCAAAAAATAAACTTGCTTCGCCGAAGAATACAGGGCATATTATTATGTGGATGATGAATGTTTTAGAAGTTTTGAGACCGATATTGTGACATCCTTAAAAGTTATATGTTTTAGAAGTTTTGAGACCGATATCGGGACCTAGAGCCAAAACAATCAGGTGCCGATGTACAAGTCACACATAATTTTTACCTTAGCTTTAGGGTTGTCACACACTAAAAATGATTATAACATATCAAAGAAACCAGTTTTTATTAACCAAGTTGGATTGCAACAGAGATGTTTTTCGGTCGTAAACGAAATCACAATTGGAAAAAAGTATTTCAAATTATTAAAATTTGGCTCGTGATTCGTGCTAATTATGATTTGCAACACGGAGGGATTTGCTGATGCCATCTCATTCGACGGAGAACTAGCCACGCCCCTACCAAATTCAGTAAGAAATGCGGATCGTTCAAGATAGGTTTCTAGGGAAGTTAGAAATTGAAATACTCCTCCCATCCCACTAAAAGTGTCTCAACTTTACCAAAATTATTCGATAGTGATTTGGAATTTCAGAATCGGGGAGAGAGGTAGAGGGAGTTGGTTGCTGTGTGATGAAAACCCGTGGAGCGGTGGTGATTGGTGGAAGGGCGCACCGGACGCAATGCCGTACGCCTGTCTGTGCATCCACACGGCGCACGCTACCACCTGTCCTAGGAAACTATCCCCATTCCGTTCCGTTGTGGCGCATACAAGATGGTGATGACTTGCAAGCGAGGAGAGGAGAGGGAGCCAGCCCATGCTGAATGGACTGACTTTCTAGGTCGACCGTGCATGCACGCGTAGACAAGCCAAGCCAGAGAAGGAAGAAAAGGACCGTGTCGTGCATAGTTGACACGACTGACGACTTTGATAGATAGATGGACGGATGGATGGATTTGGTCTTGGAAAAGGAAGCAAGCGACCTGTCCACGACTGCTAGGCGCAACTAGGGGCACCACCCCCCTCCTGTTGAAGCAGATGTTCATTCCTGTATGACTGTTTTTTTTTGACATATTCCTGTATGACTGTTGGACAACTGGGAGGTTCAAGAACTCAATTAGTAGATGAGTGGCGTGCTAGAGCGCCCAAGATGTGTGGTTGGGAGGAGGCGGTGATCTCACACGAAACCATGGCGAGCGAGCAACTCGGTCGGTGGCGCCGTCGACCAAAGTGCCACTGCAAGCACGTATGGTTCTTTAGCATCATCACCACGGCATCATTAGTTCAGACACCGGTTGATTGGCTCATCAGTACCTGCTTTTGTTGCTCAGTACGGCACACAGATGCAGGTGCTTAGTTTAAGCGTGGGTGCGTGCGTGACGGCTGAATCAATTGGCTTAGCGGCGCTTGCGTAGCGTTGGTACGGTTTGACACTCATCGCAAGTTGCCGCCAGAGGCAGCACTTTTTAAATTTCAGAAAAGAAAACTCAACGGACAGTGGACCCGCTCTTCTGACCTAGTAACAAACAAAACCTCTTCTGAGAGATTATAAGAGTGTACTAAATTAACTTAGTATGCCGACAGAAACATAAGGTAGAAATTAGCAGGAAACCATGGCGGCCATCTCCTACACCACTTCTCCACGCATCGCTCCGAGATCCCAAGTTATGCAGCCGCGACAGCCGGCCCATGTGGATCGACCATACATTGCATGAGTACTACGTGCACGGTTCACCTCACCCACGCACTCCTCCTACTACTTACTAACCCTAAAAGCCTAAACAAGCTATCGTTGTCAGAGACGAACATGCAGTAATTCTCTAGCAAGGCCGGCCGACAGTACTCTACCAGCACTAGATCCACACTCTATGTAGAGCTGGCGGTGGTGTGTGCTCCATGCTGACACTCCCCTACAAGGAACCACCACCACCACCACCGAATAGTCGAATTGGGTACCAATTGCGGCCCAGATCTTCTCCCTTGCCTGTGCACGAGACGGCACGCTTGGGCAATTGAGGGAGAGCGGGACGCACGAGCGCGCGTACGTACGTACGAGGTGTCGTCCTGGTCGCCGGTTGCGTCTCCAGCCGGGGTCGATCCGGCGGTTGGGATCGGGAACCTCGCCTGGAGTAGCAAGCTGCGTGCGTGTGTGCACGCCAACGCCATGTTCCCACAAAATTCATCAGATTTCGAGACGCGATTGGGCGGTGCAGATGTTCGCGTGTGCGTTTGCAACAGTTCTGTCTGAACTCTGAACGAATGGAGGGACCGACGCCGGTGACTGACTGATGGATGGGCGGGCGGGCGCGGCGGCGATGTGTCTGACGGTCCGACCGTCACAGCCCCCGGGCTGCTGTCGTCCCTCTCACTCTCTCTCTCCGTGTCTTGAACTGTCGGCCTTCCTGCTGCTGTAATCGCCATTTATACGTACGGCTTTGACTCCGCTGCTCGCTGCTCGCTGCCGCCAGGTTGACCCGTTCCTTTTTTTTTCAGGCCATCTCCAGCGGACCGACGCATTTCGGACGTCCGAAATGTCCGTTTGTCGGCCCGCGGACGCGATGTGGCCCAGGGCGACTGTTTGCGTCTTGGGTACCTTCAGCGGTGCTGACTCATTTTTTTACCGGGGACAGCGTCAAGGTCGCTAATGGCGTTTTACGTCCCGTCGAGGACTGCCGCCGGTGATTAACTGTTCCCGCGCGACGATGATCGTTCCCGCGCTTGACCAATACATTGGCAAATTTCGCCGGCGTTTCGCGCGCGCGGGAAACGCCCTGCGCGCCAACGCCGTTTCCCGCCCCGCCGTGGCTATATATGGTGGACACCGGCGGGGCGACGGGCACACCTCAAGCTACCATCCATCCATGGCCGACCACATGAATTGGGAACGCGTTGTTCACATGTGCCGCCAGCTCCACCCGGAGGAGGACGAGGTAGCCGCCGCCGGCGTTGAGGCGCATCAGCTAGACCTGGAGGTGGCGGCGGCGGAGGCGGAGGCCGCAGAGCGCGCGGAAGGGCGCCTCGCGGCGACCAGGGCGGAGGTCGCCAACGCCATGGCCGAGCTCGCCGACGCCAGGGCCGAGCTCGCGGAGGCGCGGGCGGCCATCGCGGCCCCTCCGCCCGACGCCGTCATCCACGAAATCGCGGACGACGACGTCCCCGTGCCCATGCGCTTCGAGTGCGCCGGCGACCAGCGGATTCCGCTCGCGTCCTTCGAGTCCCCGGGCCGGGACGCCCGGCGCCGTTAGGCTTGGGCGGCGGAGGAGGAAGCCCACGGCTATGCGATGACCATGGTCAGGGGTTAATGTGCTCCGACCTCGGACTCGGCTCCGGCGTAGGGGCCCTTCTCCCGCGCGGGTCGAGCGAGGAGAACCGCGAGCCGGAGGCCGCCATCGCCGCCGAGGGACGAAGCGATGGCGGCGGCGGCTAGGGACAGGGCCCGCTTCGTCACCGACATGGCGGCGATCCTGGCGGCGGTCCAGGCGAACGAGGACGCGGCGGCGGCGGAGGAGGAGGCGCGGGCGGCGGCGGCGGTCCAGGCGGCGGCGGAGGAGGAGGAGGCGCGGGCGGCGGCGGAGGAGGAGGAGGCCCAGGCGGCGGCGGAGGCGGCGGCTGCCAAGGTGGTGGTGGCCCTGTGGGACAGTAGCCTGGCCGAGGCCCTCGAACGGCGGAGGCGGCAGGACGAGATGTCCGTTCGCCGGCGTGCGCGGCGCGCGGAGTGCGCGAAGCGCTCCCGCTTCGACGATGGCGCCAACCCTTCCGGTGGCCAGTAGTAGGGTGCGCGACTGCGAGTAACCGAGGCCGGTGTAGGCCGCGCGACGACGAGTAGGTACGGCCGTTGTAGTTTTAGTTTAACTCGACTAAGAGCATCTCTAGTGGATGGTGTATATGGATGTGTAAAGCCCGTTTACACGTTTTTGGCCCAAAATCGCTCTCCAGTGGATCGTGTATACCATCGTGGGAGCTATACACGTCCATCCACGAGGCTACTCGGCGTGGATGTAAACACGCCCGAACCACGCGCGTGGAGAAGGAAAAACGCCCCAATCCGCCTCTGCTCCCGCTCGCATCCCGCCTCCGTCCGGAGCGCCGTCGAAGCTCGCCGGGCCGGCGGCCACTCCCCTCCGGTAAGCTCTCTCCCGCCCCTCTTTTTCATTCCCGCTTGTAGATTAGAGGTCTGGGGAGGCGCGGGGAGTCGCGGGGCGGCCGCAAGGCTCGCCAGATGCGGCGGCGGCGGCGCGCGCCATGTAGATGGGAGGGCGCGGAGAGAGGTGCTGCGGTGCTGCGGCTCGGCGGCGCGACATGGAGAAAGGGCTCTGCGGCCGCGCGACCTGGAGATAGTGGTCTGCGGCGGCTCGACGGAGGAGGGGGGCGGGGTGCGGTCCAGGGGCTGGCAGCGCTCGCCCTGGTCCAGCGGCGGTCAAGCGGCGGGTGCGGCTTGAAGGGCGGCGGCGCTCGCCGTGGACAGTGGGGAGGCCGCGCCGGCCCTGTTGATTTGGCCATGGACAGTGGCAGTGGCGGAGCGCTGTTGATTAGGACCCTGTGCATCTCCTCTTTTTCTTTTGTATGATATAACTCTATGATTGATGGTTTAATCTTGAACACACGCTTCCTAATCAGACTAATGATTTGTAAACAAGATAGGAGAAGAGAAATTTGGCTGTTTGCATACCTCAATTTGATGCTCCAGCTTCAAAACTTACAAGAAATTTTGGTACAGATTTTTGTATTTTGCTTCCTAACCAACGGGTGTATTTTGCTACAGATTTTGCTTCCCAACGGGTGTATTTTGCTTCCTAACCAATGTGTGTTCATTGTTTGCAGATGGATGGTGACCAAAGTTTCTTGGACACAGTTGGTTTTGGTTACTCACAAACACAACCTCAAAGTCCAATTGGAGAGCAAGCAATCCCATCAACTCAGCATGAAGCAAGCCAATCAACTCAGCATGAAGCAAGACCATCAACTCAGCATCAAGCAAGACCACCCAACAAAGGAAAAAATTGGTCTACCGATGAGGATAAGGTTCTGATAGCAGCATGGGCAAATACAAGTATTGATATTGTCGGGACAGATCAAAACCGAGAAACTTATTGGGCTAGAATTTCAGAGTACTACAACACACACAAGGAATCATCATGGCCTGAGCGTAATGCCAATGCAATAAACTGCCGTTACACATTCATTAACAAAGAGACCGCTAAATTTTGTGGTTGCCTTCAGCAGATTTTACATTTGGAGGAAAGTGGAAGGACTATACAAGAAAAGGTATGCATCTATCTTTTACTTCTACATGTGCTGTCCAATATTTATATGTGCTGTGCAATATTTATGTGCTGTGCATAATAATACGTTTGTATGTGCAGACAAATGATGCACACCTTTTGTTCAAGGAATTGGATATTAAAAGAAAAAAGCCTTTCACATTGATGCATTGCTATGTAGAGTTTTCGAAGTATCCAAAGTGGCAGACAAAAGAACTTGAAACTTCTGTTAAGAAACAAAAGAAGACCATTGATGCAAGTCCGGGCACATCCTCGGTACGCACTGATGCTACCTCGGCACACAATGATGCTCTTGAACATGAGAAAAGACCCGATGGTGTGAAGAAGGAGAAATTGCAGAGAGGTAAAGCTGATGACAGTGCTTGCAAGTTATCATTAGAAACTGTGTGGGCACAAAAGCAAGAGAAAGATGAGCTCAAAGAGGCGGCAAGAAATGTTCGATATGCACAACAATTTGAATTGAGAAAAGAGGAGATTGCACTGAAAAAGAAGGAGGATGCACGAAATGAGAGGGATGATGCACGCAAACAGTTTGAATTAGATGAGAGGATAATGCTCATGGACACAAGTGGTATGACTGATGTGCAAAAGCAGTTTTACCAAGCTAAGCAGAATGAGATCCTTGCTCGCGGCCTAGAGATGCTGGAAGAGAGGTGGTCGGGGTGGTTTATATAGACCAGAAATATGGCCGTTGAAAATATAGCCGTTGGAAAATATAGCCGTTGGAATATAGCCGTTTGAAAATATAGCCGTTGGAATATACACGTCCTGATTTACACGTCCTGATACACGTTCCACTGAAAAACTGAGAGGTGTAAAATTTAGCAACGTGTATATGGATGTGTATATGGAGATATACACGTCCAAATTTACACGTTCCACTAGAGATGCTCTAACCATCTCTGTAAAGATGGTCCTTTTGGCCAATCAATAGTAATGAAAAAATCTTTTGCTTACCGACCGGGCCCGGATGTACCCAACGCGGACATTTTCCGGAGCGTCCGCGGAGACGCAAACCTGGCGCATATTTGGGCCAGGTTTGCGTCTCCGCGGACGGTCCGGTCACTTTGCGTCGCCCCGCTGGAATAGGCGATAGACGCATTTCCGGTCACGGCGGACGAAAACGGTCGCTCAGCGACCGTTTGCTCAGCGACCGTTTGCGTCGCGCCGCTGGAGATGCCCTCAGATCAACAAGAATCACTCCCAGCTCTATTTCATAGAAAAGAAGCCGTACAGAGAGTTGGAACGCTAATGAAAACACCCGTTCCTTATTTGAGTTCTTTGATCTAAACAGTCCTTTTGCAAACTCTCGACTAGTTTTAACATTTCCTGGAACTTCCAAATTTCCATGGTTCTTCTTGATCACGCCATGCTGGATGGCTTAACCTAAATGCACGATATGCCAGTTGGGCTGCTAGACTGAAATGACTCGCCCATTTTGACCATAAAACAGCTTATAATTTCATTTAGTTTGTCTAGTTTGCAAAGATCTTGAGCTATCTAAGAAGGTTTTCGAACGCTCTGCGTAGAGACAGGTATATCGCACCATTTGATCCTAACGAGAAAGCTACAGGCCTGAGAAAAATCCCCCCGCGTCGCTCCTCTTTGGGGCGACACGGGTGGCCCCCAAACCCTAGCCTCCTCGGGGCCCCTTCCACCTCCTTCCCCCTCCTCGCCGCCGTCGGAGACCGCCGACGGGAAAGCCCGCGTGGCCCTCGAGGATGGCGGCGGCGAGGCGACTCCGAGCGCTCTCATTTCACCGGGTGGCGCGCTCGTCCCCGGCTTCCTGGCGGCGCTGGCCGGGCCTGACCTTGGACTGCGGCGCCCCTCCGTCGAGCTCCGTCGAATCTGCACCAAGATCTTCATGCTGTAGGCCGGGTCAAAGTGGTGCTGGTCAGGGGACCATGGCCGCCGGATTTGGGCTGGGGAGTTTGCTGGCTGGTCGAGGCCCTGCTGCACGCGGTGTGCTCCGTCAGGTGTCCTCCGATTCCACTGCTCTTCATCCTTGTCCCACTTGACCCGGATCCTGCGAGTACATGGCTTTGTGGTTGGCCAAGATCTGGGTTTTTTGGCAGCAAAGGTGTGCTTTTTCTTCGTGGTGCTTTGCGAGTTTCACGTGATGGGCGTTCAATCTCATGTTGGGTCTCTGCCTATGCCGTTCTGGTCGGTCGGGACGGGGGAGTGTCGATGCCGAGGCGGCGGCCTCGGACCATGGAGAGGGCGGCGTTGCCCTAGCGGCGGGCGACGGCTGTCGGTGCTGCAGTCCGTGTCCTCGGCCGTGTGGGCGGTGTGGGCGCGGCGGGCGTAGGCGTGGTGCCGAGGTTGCCCAGTTTGGACCTCTCGCACCAATTTTGAAGATGGTTGCTCCTGCCTGCGCTGCTTGTCTCACCTCCTCGGCGCTAGATTTTGTTCCGGTGGCCAGGTTAGGGAGGAGGGGTTTTGTACCGGGGGAAACCATTGGCCGACTGTGGCGGCCACGATGTCGACGATGCTGCCGGCGTCGTTCTCCTTCTTGAAGGCGATATCTAGGTACATCCCTTCCTCCCTAACCTCCCTATTCTCGGGTGAAAACCAAAAGCTTCGGCTTGGGCGGCGACGGCGCTCCGGCGTCGTTTCCTTGTTGGAGGCGTCGCCTTGAGATAGCGAGGTTGGTGGATAAGTTTGGCGGTGGATGGTATGCAGTTGGTAGCGGTTGCTTATCAAGAGTGGTGGGGCTGCAGCTGGTCTTGGTCAGCTGGGTAGCTCCGGCGCTAATCTTCACCGCATCTTCTTTGTATGCCCTGATAGCTTATGTCTGGTGTGCAATGGTTGGTGCTGCAATCCATATACCGGTATAAACGAGTTGCCTTCCATATACCGGTGAATGCCAACACGCATGTCAGGCTGCCGCCCACCATGGCTGAGGCCATGCTCTACATCAAGCAAGAGAGTACCGTCGCCAATGCTCTTCCTGCGTCGTAGGCCTCGTCGATGAGCTCGGTAAGTTCTCAGTCACGGCCTCCGATTTTGCCACCCGCAACGCTTTCGCCGGTATGCAGGTCCACGCGTCGTCCCGTTTCGCCGCCTAAATCTTTCCAGCATGAGCGAGCAAAATGCGTCGGACAACTATGATCTGAAAAGCCATTTCCGCGTCCACGGCCCGATGAAAACGAACAACACGTGATCATTTTTGTTATCGAAATGCGTTGGACCGCTTAAGATGGTCAAGTGACATGGAGCAACCTGTGCCGTGCTTGCGTTGTAGTCCGAGGGAGGGTGTTGTCCCGAGTCAAATTCGTTTGTAATCAGCGAGCCCAACAGATTCCGGCGAGAGAGTTCCATTACGTACATCGCCAGGATCATCTCACAGGCGTCTGAATCTTGTACTCCTAGCTGTCGCCAACCAACAGTGTTCACACGTCTGTTTCAGATGCTCTCTATGCTACAACTACAATCACTATGCAACCACTCTCCCCCCAAAGAAAAGAAAACACAGTGCAGGAAGCTTAAGCAAGCAACTCGTCACGCGAGCGTCATACAACACGAACCGATGATCCCGTGTCTAGTAGAGTCTCTACATAGTTGCGTGTCATCTCGCCCAAACACAGAAAGGAACTTTTCCAACTGTGGCGATACCGTCGAATTGGGCAGAGTAGCTATCAGTAAGCCGCAGTTATTAGCCGGAGGAGAAGAAGACAGTGACAGTGCGAATTCATCATCATCAGAGATACTAATGTCCGAGAGATTCCTCCAAATCTCTCCACCTTATTCGGCTCCGATATGATCCAGAGCCAGCCAAGTGAAACTACTAGTAGATGGCATGAGATGCTCCGGCGTGGATCGATGCTGCGCTGGCCGGAAGGGAATTGTTCGGCCGGACGACGGAGGACGGAGGACGGATTCCTATTCGTCTTGCCAATTACGGGGGGTCCCTTGGAGAAGAAAGGCATCGCCGCTAGCGCTAGGGCTGAGTGGAGTCGAGTATCTAATCCAATCTATTGATCGATCAATTGATCCGTCGATCAGTAGCGCCATCATCACCGCGCACGCTCGGCTTATCATACATACCCGCTTTTCTGCTTCCACGGACTCAATTCCTCGCCTTTCTGCCCTGCTTTCCTGCACCTCTTTTACGGTTGGTTTTACTACCTCCTTTGCAGTTAGTTACCTGTGGTTCGTGCTTTACTTGTTGATTTGTACAAGAGGAATGACAAGCAAAGCACGCATGGAAGAATGGCAGAGATCCTGCCTTTAATCGTCAAAAAAATAAGCTGGAAGAAGTGTTTTGGTCAAACTCTAATTAAGTGACAGTACACTCTGAAAGGATTCGCGGTGAGCTCTGTCATTCATCAAACATGGTGAGTGAGGCGTTTGGTTTTGGTTTGCTTGGAGCTTGATTTGATTCTCTTGATTGATGGGGTTCGAACTGACAATGATCAACTACTACTAGAAACTAGGTACTAGCACCACATTAGCGGTGCGGAGCGACGAATTAACGGGACAACTCATTAGAAAATTACAGGGACCATGATTGATCAAAAGTCAGCTCCTCCTCTAATCATCCTCTCCTCGCGTCACGGACAGCCGTTACTAGAAGCTAGCGATCTCTTCGTCGCCCTCCACCTCCTCCTCGCCGCGCGCCTCGGTGACGCAGGAGGACGCCGGGGACGGCGCCGCCACGTCGACGTCGCCCCTCTGCCGCCGCCCCGTGCCACCGCGGCGAGCCGGCGTGGCCTTCTTGAAAACGCGACAGACCACCCAGTCCTTGGGCTTGGCCGCGGCGGCGGCGGCCCAGGCGCCGAGAGCGGCCGGGAGGAGGCGGTACTCGTGCATGGCCCAAGCCGTCCTTGCGCCGCCGCGGGCGCAGAAGACGAGCGTGCGCTTGGCGCCGACGGGCCGGCCGCAGCGCGGCGCGAGGACCAGGGCCTCCTTCCCGGACGCCCTCCACACGCCGCCGGCGCCGCCCGCCCTGCTGGCACCGCCGCCCTTCCGCCAGCACCGCGTCGCCGGGAGGTGGAAGAAGAACCGCTCGCCGTCGGCGTCGCCTGCAGATCAATTATATCACAATTACTGCGTCAGCGCAATGCGCTTGATGTACCCGAAATTATAGAGATGGGTTTGTTAGTACAATACCTGGGAGGTCTGACGGGTGGAGGCGCGCGAGGTCGACGACGGGGATGATGTCGGCGGGGAGGGGGCAGGCGAAGGCCTTGCGGCGGAGGTAGTGCAGCACCAGCTCCTCGTCTGTGGGCCGGAACCGGAACCCGATTGGCAGGCCGCCGTGGCCAGCTGGCCCCGCCGGCACCCGGCATGCAACACCGCCAGCAGCACCCTCCGGCCGCACCTCCGCCGGCTGCGCCATGCACACAGTGTCACAGTCCTAACCCAACCCAACCCAACACAAGAAGGAAGCGAGGAAGATTACTCTATCTGGTACTGGAGATAAATGGTGGTATGAGGCAGGCTCGCATGTCACTCGCTCACGAGGTCATCCATGGAGTGTAGTTCCGCTAGGCAGAGTGGTTGGTGCGGTGCGGTGATGGATGTTGGCTAGCGGGGAAAGGGGGAGGGGAGGCGGATTTATAGTTGGCAGTGGTCAGTGGCGTGTAGGAGACTCAACCGCCACCAAGTGCAGAGGGAGAGCGTCTGGTGCAGTGCTTAATTACAGGTGATGAGGTGAGGTGTGAGGCTAAGCAACAAGCCTGGGAGGAGGGGAACAAGAACAAGGCATCTCCCCAATTTCTTTCTCTAGACTATCTTTTTCGTGTGCGATTCCTTCTTTTCTGGTCCCCTTTTCTCCCCAAATTAAATTCCTCGTCATCTCCTTGGTTCCTTTTCATTAATTTGTTTTGGAGGAGAAGGAAGGAGAAGCTTCCACGTTACACCGAGCCGAGCTTGAGGTTGAGGAGGAGGAATCATCAAAAATAAATAAAAGGGGAACCACCTACCTACTAGCTGCCTGCCTGCCTGCCTTGGATTCCAGCGCTGGGGTTTGCTTCTCACATTATCCTTCCTCCTCCTCATCGTAGAAGGAATCGCGATGGACCAAGCAAGTCGCCGCTGACACGCTCTCGTCTGGCCGGCCGTGCGGCGCTAGTAGGTAAGTACTCCGTATACATACAAGGGAAATAATGCGAGCGAGCGTTAATGATCCGCTTAATCACCCGTTGGAACTTTTGACGAGTCGATTGCGTGCATGGTTGTGCAAGCGGAGTGAGTACATGCAGATGCAGGCATGCAGCAACGGCCGTCCGCCCGCCCGCTTCTCTTTGGGGTAGACTTTACAGCGCCTTTCCGAGTCAAATGCATGCCGTTGCTGCCCTTGGGCTTTGGGTGCAAAAGGGCCGGCGGGGTGTGGGGTCCCCGGCGGGCCGTGCGCGTGAGTTTTACTGCCATGGGCATCGTCTCAGAATTGTCAGTGCCCAGTAGCTGCTGCAAAACTGCATTGCATCGCAATTCGCAACGCACCGTTCCATCCGTGCGAGTGCGTGGATGACCGAACCCAGATCGCGATCCATCGGGGCTTGCTTTCTTCCAGTCCCGTCGCGTCGCGTCACGTGAACCGGCGTGCTGCAAAACTAGGACGGCTCAACTCGCTGCAGTGCATTCGCCGTCCCGGCACCGGCGCTGCAGTTCCGTTCAAACTCCGGCGACGGGCTGCCGCGCCCGCGCCGTCCGTGAAGCGATCGCGCGCGCGCACTTCCTTTTCTCTTTTCTGCATCGCGCGACTTCGCTAGCTAGCGTGCGGGGGTCCAACACGACGAGCCTGGTGTCTGTTCCCAGTAGCGGCGCCGTTTCTCGCACTGTTTTTCTGCAAACAAGAGGAACAGGTGTCTCGGACGACTCCACTAGGTTCATGTTTTCCTCTTCTTCACGTTCAGGACAGAGAATTGTGTGCAAAACTAAGCGAATTCTTACTTCTTCAGTTAAGCGAAAATACATGTTTCTGCGACGTATTCTCTGCTAAGAGTCGACTTTTTGTTTTTTCATGGAGGAAAATGCAAGTGACTGCTATTGCTCACCGACGCGAATTCAGTCTTTCTCCCTTCCCCAACTCACGGAAATAGCATCTGGGCCAGGCGACCTTTTCTTGCTACTGCGCAAAGTGCTGAAACGCTACTTAGTTCGGCCCGTCTAGCACCACCAAAATTGGACCTGCCCTTAACATAACACGGGCTTTCTAAAACATCACCAATGCACAACGGGCCAAGGAACAAACGGGTCCATGCTTCACAGTTGGGCCGAAATGGATGCAGAAATATATCTCAGTTGTTAATTCGATCATCCCTACAAAAAGTTGTTATATCGATCTTATTACTTACCGCAGGATTAGGGGTACCTGACTTGTGAAAATCCCGGTCCCTTCTCGAGGTTTGGTAAAACTGGCATTCGGATATCAGTGAGTAACAATTGTTGACTTGTTATTGCTGCTGCTGCATTCAGCATACGTCGTGGTCACTGGTCAGTGGTTGGACCCAAAAAAATTCCAGTCATCTGTTAGTATCGCGACAGTCACACATGGTCGCAAGATTAGATTGCGATCGGCCGTCATCGGCTTCCTTATTCCAACGATCAGTCTATTGGTTCACCGGGCAAGAAGGCGAAGAGTGCAGGGCGCAGGAGACACGGCCTGAAGCACGGAAATAGGGGTCGGCATGATGCTGGGGAGGCCGGCACGGTCTTTGCATCAAGGACTCGTTCACTGGACGGCGAGGGAAGAAAAGTGGCATCTGCTGCAAACTGCTATGCACCTGCGGAGTCTGACGATAGTGGTGATGGTGATTATCATTATTCCCCCGGTGAGTCCAATCGTGGTCCGGCCATGGAGAAGAGCGCAGGAGACGCGGCCACAAGGAAGGCGGCTAGGACTGGCGTGGTTCTGCGCGGGAGAGGCAGGTCGGCGTTGTTGTCTCGTCAAGGACTCGTTCACGGAACATCGGCCAGGGAAAGGGGGGCCCGTCTACAAAGTATATTGCGGCGTATAGGTGACCAAACATTCTAATCATCGGCACTAAAATGGAAGAAAGAGCCAAGTGGTATCTCAACTAGATATCATATGCCTCATACTTTGTTGGTCAAAAGAAATATTAACATTCAGGGATGGGGTCAGCGAGGCCAGGTAGGATGCACAAGAGATTGATATTTGTGCCATCGCACCGAGCTCACCGGCCCCACCCTGCAGTGTACAAGTGACCAAACAATTTAATCATCGGCACTAAAATGGAAGAAAGGACAATGCAATTAAGAAGTAGCTATTATGAACTAAATGGAATGCCTCATACTTTGCTGGTCAAAACAAATATTAACATTCAGGGATGGAGTAAGCGAGGCCAGGTAGGATGCACAAGAGATTGATATTTGTGCCATCACACCAGGCTCGCTTGCTCCACCCCTGAGTGTACAAGTGACCAAACATTCTAATCATCGGCCAATGCAATTAAGAAGTGCCAACTCAAATAATAGACAATCTGAATAGTATGAACTAAATGGAATGCCTCATACTTTGTTGGTCGAAACAAATATTAACATCCGGGGATGGAGTAAGTGAGGCCAGGTAGGATGCACAAGATATTGATATTTGTGCCATCACACCAGGCTCACTTGCTCCACCCCCGAGTGTACGAGTGATCGACCAACCATCTAATCATCGGCAAGTACAAAAACACCACCAAACCAGACAACCATGGTGACATAAGTCAAGATGCTCAAACACATATAGCATGCATGGAGCGAGATGCTCCAAAGGGATTATTCATCACTTGGTATATAGACCAAGTGATGCTGGCAAAAGAGAGGCCAATCAAGAACCAGTAAATCCAGTAAGTGATAGATATGCCTAAACAAGCAACAACACATAGCATATCCCAGCCACTGTTCAAAAAATCGGCCGACATACCGATTTATCGGTCGATTTATCGTGAATCGGATGGTCACCGATAAGATTTCAGCATATCGGCCAATTTATCGCGCCATCGATATTTCGGCCAATTTTCTGCGTGAGAGCTGATATTTCGTCCGATTTTCACTCCCATGGCCAATATTTCGGCTATTGTCAGTGAAATTTCAATGAAATTTTGTATGGCAGTCGATATTTTTGTCCTATGGTTGTGTAGAATTGTGCATTAGCTTAAAATTTCTATTATTACTGATTCGAGTGCAAGGAATCAAGGTAATACTTATGTGCAATGCTCAAATATTACTTTTTGCATAACATATTATAGAAAAAATAGCGTGAAAATTAGGATTTACAAAAAAATAAGCTGATAAATGGCTGACCGATAAAATCGATTAATCGGTCGATAAGAGATTAATCTTCATTTTAAGGCCGACCGATAAGTTAAGATATACGATTCTTGAACATTGATCCCAGCTAACCAGATGAGACAAGTCTTGGTAGCCAACTGAATCACCTAGCACCACCTAGCCTTTTAAAACCATCAGAAACAGTCCATTTTCTTCAAATGATACCACAGTGGCATTCATTTACATGATCCCCTACTGTGGATATCTCTATTTTCATCAAAGACAACAAGAAATAGAAATTTATCATTACTCGGTTGAGTTCAAAACAAAGCTGGGGTACCATAAGGGATTACTCATCACTTGGTAGTAACCAAGTGATGCTGGCAAGAGAGAGGTCAAGCCTGAGCTAGTCAATCTAGTAGAGATGGATATGCATAAGTAAGCAAGAACACATAGCCTATCCAAGTTAACCAGATAAAACCAACCTTGACAGCCAACTTAATAACCTAGCATCACCTAGTCTTTTAAACCATCAGAAACTTCCCATTTTCTTCAAAGGATACCACAGTGGCATTCATTTACATGATTCCCTACTGTGAATATCTCTATTTTCACACAAACGAACCAATTATCCAACTATGAGATGCAACCAGTGGCAGTAGCAAGAGCTAATGAGGTCACAAGACACAGCATAAGCAATCCACACCAAGTAAACAAGTCCTCACCACCTTATACAGGTTCAGACTTTGGATTTGTTTCCAACAAAGGTTGGAAAACAAATCAAATCCATTTAGTTTAACTGAATCATCACCAACACATGGTTCATTAATAAGAAGTGACAAGCATAGCACCAACTAATCATGCAATATAGCAGCATCAGTAACAAGCATAGCACCAATTAATCAAGCAATATAGCAGCATCAATAACAAGCATAGCACCAATTAATCAACTATAGCTCCATCAGTAACAAGCATAGCACCAATTAATCAAGCAATAGCAGCATGACTCGCACATGACACTTCACTAAAGCCAAAGCTTCGATAAAGCAATTAATCAAGGCTTTCATGCAATGGCTTGACAGCAACAACCGCAAGCAATGGGATCATAATTCAATCCATGTGCACATACCGGATAAATGGCATCAATTAACACCAACCTTCTCCCCCTCTCCGTAATTAGCCAAGTTATACGGAATAAGAAAAGGGGATCACGAAGAGCATTTCATCGAGCACAACGAGACGACAATGAACAGCACAACAGCAGCACAACAACATTTCATCGAGCACTTTGTGCTCGCGCGGGAGAGGAAGAGGGAGGGGAGGGCAGAGGTGGAGCTCACCGACAACAGGGGTGGAGGAGGAGGTTGACGACGACGGCAGGGGTGGAGGAGGAGGAGGACGTGGCGGCTCCTCCTCCTTGATGCGGCGCTGATACGTCTCAAACGTATCTAAATTTCTTATGTTCCATGCTAGTTTTATGACAATACTCACATGTTTTATATACACTTTATATCATTTTGATGCATTTTCCGGCACTAACCTATTAACAAGATGCCGAAGCGCCGGTCCTCGTTTTCTCGTCGTTTTTGGTTTCGAAATTCTACACAGGAAATATTCTCGAATTGGACGAAACAAAAGCCCACGGTCTTATTTTGCACGGAGCCTTCCAGAAGTCCGAAGAGGAGACGAAGAGGGGCGACGAGGCAGCCACACCCTAGGGGGGCGCGGCCCCAGCCTTGGGCGCGCCGCCCTATGGGGTGGGCCCCTCGGGTGCCTCCCGACTCTGCCCCTTCGCCTATAAATTCTCTCCGTCGCGAAAACCCTATCACCGAGAGCCACGGTACGAGAAAAGTTACTGTCACGCCGCCGCCGCCAATCCCATCTCGGGGGATTCAGGAGATCGCCTCCGGCACCCTGCTGGAGAGGGGAATCATCACCGGAGGGCTCTACATCACCATGCCCGCCTCCGGACTGATGCGTGAGTAGTTCATGTTGGAGATATGCCCAAGAGGCAATAATAAAAGTGGTTATTATATATCTTTATGTTTATGATAAATGTTTATATACCATGCTATAATTGTATTAACCGAAACATTGATACATGTGTGATATGTAAACAACAAAGAGTCCCTAGTATGCCTCTTAACTAGCTTGTTGATTAATGGATGATTAGTTTCATAATCATGAACATCGGATGTTATTAATAACAAGGTTATATCATTATATGAATGATGTAATGGACACACCCAATTAAGCGTAGCATAAGATCTCGTCATTAAGTTATTTGCTATAAGCTTTCAATACATAGTTACCTAGTCCTTATGACCATGAGATCATGTAAATCACTTATACCGGAAAGGTACTTTGATTACACCAAACGCCACTGCGTAAATGGGTGGTTATAAAGGTGGGATTAAGTATCCGGAAAGTATGAGTTGAGGCATATGGATCAACGAGTGGGATTTGTCCATCCCGATGACGGATAGATATACTCTGGGCCCTCTCGGTGGAATGTCGTCTAATGTCTTGCAAGCATATGAATAAGTTCATAAGAGACCACATACCACGGTACGAGTAAAGAGTACTTGTCAGGAGACAAGGTTGAACAAAGTATAGAGTGATACCGAAGATCAAACCTCGGACAAGTAAAATATCGCGAGACAAAGGGAATTGGTATTGTATGTGAATGGTTCATTCGATCACTAAAGTCATCGTTGAATATGTGGGAGCCATTATGGATCTCCAGATCCCGCTATTGGTTATTGGTCGGAGTGAGTACTCAACCATGTCCGCATAGTTCACGAACCGTAGGGTGACACACTTAAAGTTGGATGTTGAAATGGTAGTATTTGAATATGGAATGGAGTTCGAATATTTGTTCGGAGTCCCGGATAAGATCCCGGACATCACGAGGAGTTCCGAATGGTCCGGAGAATAAGATTCATATATAGGATGTCATTTTATGTGAATTAAAATGTCGCGGAAGGTTCTATGGAAGGTTCTAGAAGGTTCTAGAAAAGTCCGGAAGAAACCACCAAGGAAGGTGGAGTCCACATGGGACTCCACCTCCATGGCCGGCCAACCCTAGTGGGGGAGGAGTGATACGTCTCCGACGTATCGATAATTTCTTGTGTTCCATGCCACATTATTGATGATACCTACATGTTTTATGCACACTTTATGTCATATTCGTGCATTTTCTGGAACTAACCTATTAACAAGATGCCGAAGTGCCGATTCTTTGTTCTCGCTGTTTTTGGTTTCGGAAATCCTAGTAACGAAATATTCTCGGAATCGGACGAAATCAAGACCCGAGTCCCTATTTTCACCGGAAGCATCCGGAACACCCGAGAAGGACCCGGAGGGGGCCACAGGCCACCTGCACCATAGGCCGGCGCGGCCCAGGCCCTGGCCGCGCCGCCCTATGGTGTGGCCACCCCTTCGACCCTCCTGCGCCGCCTCTTCGCCTATATAAAGCCCCTGGATCAAAAACCCTGATACGAAAAACCACGATACGGAAAACCTTCCAGAGCCGCCGCCATCGCGAAGCCAAGATCTGGGGGACAGGAGTCTCTGTTCCGGCACCCTGCCGGAGCGGGGAAGTGCCCCCGGAAGGCTTCTCCATCGACACCGCTGCCATCTCCACCGCCATCTTCATCACCGCTGCTGCTCCCATGAGGAGGGAGTAGTTCTCCATCGAGGCTCCGGGCTGTACTCGGTAGCTATGTGGTTCATCTCTCTCCTATGTACTTCAATACAATAATCTCATGAGCTGCCTTACATGATTGAGATTCATATGATGATGCTTGTAATCTAGATGTCATTATGCTAGTCAAGTGAGTTTTACCTATGTGATCTCCGGAGACTCCTTGTCCCACGTGTGTAAAGGTGACAAGTGTGTGCACCGTGTGGGTCTCTTAGGCTATATTTCACTGAATACTTATTCACCGTTGAATGGCATA
>NC_061513.1:41089012-41131510 GCF_022539505.1 Lolium rigidum | reverse complement strand
TACTAATGTTTCGGTTAAAACAATTATAGCATGATATATAAACATTTATCATAAACATAAAGATATAAATAATAACCACTTTATTATTGCCTCTAGGGCATATCTCCTTCACATTACCAATTTCTTGTAGCCATTACTATTCACGGTAAAAATGATAAACGAACCAATCTATCTATCTCTGTATTTGAGGTTTTGACCTGAAAACAAATGGGTATTATAAAGGGAAATAAAAGTTCAAAAAAATGTAAAAACGAAACAATCTACCTATCTTTGTATAGAAGATCGTCCGTATGATTTTTGAGGTCATTTAGAGAAGGTAGAAAAAAATCCCTTTTGAGAAGGTCGAAAAAACCTAACTTGTTACAAAAGCTGGTTTCAGATGAGACCTAACCAAATTTGGCATACATTATGCCATATCTATAACAACAAGGAATATCTAAAAGGGAAAGTTTCACAAAATTTGAAATTTATGGCGAAAATGATGCCATACATGATGTTGTTTTTCGAGGTTTTGACCCGAAAATCAATTGGATATTATAAAGGGAAATAAAAAGTTCGAAAAATATAAAAACGAAACAATCTATCTATCTATGTATAGAAGATCAGTCTGTATGAAATTTGAGGTCATTTAGAGGAGGTAGAATAAATCACCTTGTTAGAAAAGCTGGTTTCAGTGAGACGAAACGGCATGCGTTTAAGCAAAGTGATTTTTTCGAACATCTCCAAATGATCCCAAATTTGCCATACATGATGCCATACGTGTAACAACAAGAAACCCTATCTAAAAAGTGTCAAAAAAGTTTTCCCAACCGTATAGCTCTATCAAAAAGAACCTCACCATGGCGCTAGTATAATTTTGGGCTTAGTTACAAACTTTCGTTACCTAACCTTCAACACGAAACTTGTTTCAAATCACTTTTGGCGTACAAGAAACAAATCCCTCTTTGATTCAAGCACCACAGCCTCCAAACTTTGCCGATGCCGATATCGGCATGGTCGAAACGGCTATGCTCGACGCCACCTGCTAGGTCACCGTCGGGATGCACCCTCAATCCCGTCCCCTCATTCGATCACCGACACACCGGAGATACCGCCGAGGTCAATGCCTAACGTACATGCCGATGCCAATGCCGAACATGCATCCACGCCGACGTGGGCACGGCCACGCCGCCCGCTATGCTCGGACGCCACGGACCACCGCGAGGTCTTTCCCTTCGCCACCACACTCTTCTAGCACCCATCTATACACGCCGAAAGGAGAGACGCTAGTTTTCTCTACATTGCTCGCGTTCGTGTCGGACACGGTCAGTCAAAGTTTTGAGGTAGTCGTCGATGTCGTCGACCATTTCTTCTCTTCTTTGCATGGTTAAACGCGTCTAGTTCATATCTATCTAATACGTCTGGTCTCGCCTCATGCAGTTCTTTGTGGACGTCGATCTCATCTCGGCATTCCGCAGGCCACCTCCTCCGTGCCATCGCTGTAGAGCTCCGTTTAAAAATCTATTCCTACCCGTGTATTGCCCCTTGTATCAGCGCCATGGCCCACTTGTCATTCGATATACCGAAGCCCCACTCGTGCGTGTTTTGGTCGGGATACAGCGATGCTTACGGTCAAACAAAGATGGATGGTCTGACGTGTCTTTGCGGGCTCTACGTGGCCCCACTAGTCAGAAGATAACGGTCAACCGTCGGGCAACCGGCCGTTATAGCATCTGTGATGGTTTCAGACAAGCACTTGGGGAAAACTGAGGAAAAACTAAGGAGCTGGGGAAAACTGAGCACAACTAAGGAACCGAGGGCACGAAAATAGAAATCCCATTAATCAAATGAACATGTGAATTTCACAACCCCGGTAATTCGATGCTGCTGAAAGTTTCAAGTGCCAGCACCAATTTCCATTGGTTATCAACGTGCGGCATGTCTAAAATTGAGGGGCGAGGAAAATTACCCTTACATGCACGAAGCATGCCCTCATTTTCATTTTGAAACTCATAGTAAGTAACATTTTTTCGATAAAGGGAATATATTAATATCTGAAGATACCAATTACACCCAGCCTCTGCAACAACGCAACACCCTAATGGCAGTACGGATGCACATAGCCAAAAAAGGAAAAAGAAAACTAAGAAACAAAAGTCCCGCTACAGTATTCTAGGCCTAGCAACAGCAATATATCCACCACCAAGACAACACCTGAAATACAGACTCTTCAAAAGCGACGCCTCCAAGAAGGAAACAGTGCACCAGCACCGTTGTCGCCCGATCAAAGATCTTAGGTTTTCACCCTGAAGATAGTCCCCGCTCTCAAAAACAATGCCTCCAGCAAGGTCATTGCCAGGCACAACCAGTTAAGGCCAGACCTTGGATTTTCATCCTGAAAGGTAGGACTCTGAACTTCACCTGTGTTGCCGCCCCCACTTGCATACCACTGCTGCGAAGCTCGGAACACCAATCAAGTCCCTCAACAGCGCGGAGACATAAATCCCCATTAGCTAGACCTCCGATCCGGCATTCATGATATTCTCTTCTTCTGACTTCACCATGGACCAAAATGTCACTTGGTGTAGACACAGAACAGAGCTTTGCGTCGCTCCCTCCAGAACCAAACGGCTGGAATAAAAACATGGGTGCGCACGATCGAATACCACCCGATCCAGCAAACTCCAGGCAAAAGAGGCACTGTTATATTCGCCGGTGGCGCCTTCCGGAACTCAACACTCCGGCTAGATCAAGAAGGGCAGACCTCAGGAAGGTCTCCATCTTCGCGCAAGAGGAACCCTAGGACCACCACCTTCAAACTGCGAAACAGATGAACAAGCCCCCTCACCGTCATCTGCTAGCCAGCGAAAACGAAGGAGGAATCGGTGAACACACCATCCGAGACCCACGCGACCCAGATCAAAGATCGGGCCTGCCACGCCACGCGGTCTTGGACGCCGGTACTGTCTCATCCTTTGGTGATGGGTATTGAAGTATGGGGGCCGATGCATAAGTCGGCCGTAAAAATTCACAAAAAATTCGAAAAATTCGAATTTTTTGAATTTTACTGACCGACTTATGCATCGGCCCCCATACTTCAATACCCATCACCAAAGGATGAGACACCTCTACCGCATATCCTCGTGTTTTATCCACTCGGGTGCCCCCCGAGCCGATTCTCGTCAAGAGAATTGATGGTATCGGCTCCGTTGGATAACATGTTGAACCCGGTGCGGAATGGTTGGTGAGGATAATTTTGGCCGATTGCCGGAATCGGCCTCCACGTTGCTTGCTCGGTGAAGGTTTTGTGATGTCCCTTCATAAATTTTTTGGGGCCGATCACAAGGATCAGCCTCGCCACGTTTGCTCATTGACGTGCTCTTGCTACTCGTTCGGGCCGGTAGATAAAACCAGCCCAATCTCTGACTTTATCATGTTGGTGCGCTTGCTCGTCGTCCACCTTGAGTGCATCGTGTAATCGTGGAGCACTAAGCTTTGTCGGAAGCACGAGCACCATGTTTGTGCCAGCCGATGTTTCATCATCGGCTTTCCTTTGCTTGGGGCGCCACTCCATTTTCCGTGGACGACCCTCTTCATCCAGGGTTCGCTGAACCTTCGCAGCCAGATCAGGCCTTGCCTTCCTTAACGTATGCAAGTATAACCTCTCTGCTTCCTCCAGGCCGCGCAATCGCTGAACCCTACGTTTCTGGGAACGGCCGAGTCCATCAGGGCACCACCTTGGCCGGTGGTACCTGTCTTCTTCTTCTCCCTCGTCTTCTGAATCTTCGAGATCTTTCAACCGAGGGGACTCAGCTCGTTTGCTTTGTGCCGGGAGAGGCCCTAGGCGCTTGAACACGGACACGTTGGCTGTCTCCTTCTTCTTCTGGTTGCAATCTGGGTGACAAGGGATTAACTTGTCAATGCCTATGGATTGTAGGCTAGGGTTTAGTTAGAAGTAGAGGGCAAGTAGATCTCGAAGGTTTCAGCCGAAAAGTACTCGACGATTATGAAAACTAGGGTTTGCGAGACAATGATTCGATGATCTCCTCGTCCCTCGACTCCCCTTTATATAAGAGGTGGAGCCGAGGGTTTCGTTTTGTACAAGTTACAAAGTCCGGGACGGTTTCTAACTCATCCCGCTAGATTTACAAACAACACTTCCTATTACAATTCTACTTTCCTTAATATATCTTGGGCTCTCGAACCTTCTTATTCTTCGGGTAGTGGGCCTTTGTTAAACCCCGGTACTATCTTTGGCAGTGCCCATTTGGGATGCCTATGTCGGTAGCCCCCGAGATTTTGCTTGAATCGTAGAATCAGGGAAAATCTCCACTGCTTATTCTTATTCAACAATTTAAACTTTTCTATATTTCTTTATATAAATTTCTATATTGCACAGGGATATTGGTAGTTGGGGCTAGTTCATCTGACGGATCAGGTACTAGTTAACTGCTCTAGTGGCAATCCGCAAAAACCTACTTCAAGACCACGTCCCTGGACATGATCTCGGGATACTGGTGCAAACTTCGACAGGTGCCGCTTAAGGTCTTACCATTCTGTCGAGTCCCAGTCAAATTTATCGAGTACCTAACGCGTCCGTTAGGATTTTTCTTCGTATCTCGTTGATACGGATAAAAGTAGCGAGCGCAGTCTTCGGCGATGCCACGCCCGGCAGAATGGATCTGGGGTCTTACCTTCGCAAATTTGCGGCATTCAGAAATTGATCGCAACTTTGGCGTTCAGAGAATATATTGTCGAGTGCTTTTCCGGCTGTTGGAATGGCACATTTTATCGAGTCAAATATGACTTATATTAATCTCCCGATGGGAGTATATGTAGAGTTAATTATAACTCGAAATATACTCTCTTGCTTTTCTATCTTTCTTTCTTTTTCTTTTTATATTTCATCGGGCACGCGAACAGCGTTCCCGATGGGAGTAGCCCCCGAGGCTACAGCCAAGAACTTGTGCTTGGTTGTAGGCTCAACATTTTAGTCCACGTTGTCACTATATTGCCATTTATCTCCCGATATTCTTTCTCTTCTTTTTTTATCTATCGGGTGCGCGAACAGCGCTCCCGATGGGAGTAGCCCCCGAGGCTACAGCCAAGAACTTGTGCTTGGTTGTAGGCTCCACAATTTCTATATTTGCCATAGTCGAAACTTTACTTTTATCGAAGTAGCCCCCGAGCATTTGGGCAAAAACTTGTTTCTGACCAAAGGCTCCCGAAGTATGCAAATAACTTATCCTGTCGCCATTCTCTTTTTATTTTTCTTGTCGACATATTTTCCTTTGTCAAATTCTCTTCAGCTCTATTAATGGTCGAGGTTTTTCTGCCTTGTGGGTCCATTGTTCCCACCACGTTGACACGTCGTGCAAGTGGGGGACACACGTCCTCCGCTTTTCCTGGCGCACGTTCGGTAACGCCTGTTCCATTCCATCTCCGTAAAAATACCTTTTTACCCTCATATCTACTGGATCTCTTTTCACCACACGATCTCTTCATCCGACGGTTCATTACTTCTCCCGAAGCCTATATAAACCTTTCTTCAACCTCCGTCCACTCCTTCGCTTGCGCCGCACATCTGCTCCCCTCTGCAAGAACTCCCCTGCTAACGCCATGTTGTATAATGTTTCCCTTGGATCTCCTGGGGGTGGCCTGGATGCGAGGATGTAAGCTTGTGTCGCCATATACCCAGCTTCTGGTGTCTTAGGGATAATATTTCCTCTTGTATCTATCGACATAAAGGACATGTCGAGGTTTTGAACCAAGTGCTCTCTTTCTGCTTCGGGTATGTGTTGTAACCTTGATCTTCCTCTCGTTCCGAGCCTCCCCGTGGCTATCACCCGAAACTCTAGATTGTCCACTTAGATCTGCCCTTCTCCCTGCCGGATGCGAAGCTGCCTCCTTTCTCCCGTTCAACTCAGCTCGTCCGTTTTTCTATTTCTCGGGCGGTTCGTGCGAGCCTATATTGATAAGCTTGCAGTTCTTGAGCTGTAGCGGTTGTCGTCATTGGCTCCGAACCATCTAGGGCTTTTGCCGCTCTATCCCAGGCTGCTCGTGGAAGTTGAACTCTGACACGTGGTGTGGGCCCGACATATTTAGTGCCCATACCTCTCCTTAGATCTGAGGGATCGACAAAAGTATTACCCAAATCGTCGAAAGCCTCTGATGTTTCCTCTTGATTGTCGATAGCATAAATCTGATGATATTTTGTACTCCGATCTATGTTGGGTTTGGTGACATCATTGTTGAGATTGATGAAGACCTTGCCCACTCGTGATAGATTTGTCGATGAAGTCGTAATCGTCGACATCGCTTGAGCCATCGCTTATATATGAGTCCGCAGATGACTCAAACAATGTGTTGTCGAAGATCTTGGCGAGTTTCTCTCTTGCTCTGATGCTGACGTAACGTGTTGCCGAAGTTTCTTCTTCTGACTCAGTTGACGATGCATAGCTTAAAAAATCAGAATCGACCGCCGACGATCCCGACGAAATCGGAATTTCGACACGATACGATCCTTCCTTCTCGACGCGAAAGTGAAACCTTCCGAACGTCATCTCCAAGGGCTCCGCCAGATACGCATATGCATCCAAACGGGAGGGTGGGTGAGGAACAAAATCAACAAGACCAGCAGCCGATCTGTTTACCTCGATCCATAGTGTTGCTTTCGGTTGACGATGTCGAAGATCTTGAACGTGCCATCGAGATCAGATCCTTACGCCTCTAATTCCCACAGACGGCACCAATTGACAAGGGATTAACTTGTCAATGCCTATGGATTGTAGGCTAGGGTTTAGTTAGAAGTAGAGGGCAAGTAGATCTCGAAGGTTTCAGCCGAAAAGTACTCGACGATTATGAAAACTAGGGTTTGCAGACAATGATTCGATGATCTCCTCGTCCCTCGACTCCCCCTTTATATAAGAGGTGGAGCCGAGGGTTTCGTTTTGTACAAGTTACAAAGTCCGGGACGGTTTCTAACTCATCCCGCTAGATTTACAAACAACACTTCCTATTACAATTCTACTTTCCTTAATATATCTTGGGCTCTCGAACCTTCTTATTCTTCGGGTAGTGGGCCTTCGTTAAACCCCGGGTACTATCTTTGGCAGGCCCATTTGGGATGCCTATGTCATCGGGCAGTTGCCGATTGTGGGCAATCGGCTCATTCCTGAATCCCAGCAGTGTCTGAAGAAGGGACAGTCCCGGTGCTTATCCTCGTCGACTCGCTCCCCAACTTTTCCTTGGCACGGCGCACGTGCTCCTCCTCATCACGATCCTGCCGACGACGTCTCCTGTCGTCCTTAGCCAGACGATCTTCTTCATCATCGTCGTTGAATCGCCGGCGTTGGTCATACTGACTTACATACTTGTTGCGGAGGTGATCAGAGAGAGGTCGTTGATACCTTATGTTTTTCACCTCTCCCTCTGTGACGTAGCGCTTGCCGTCTTGGCGGAGCCGATCGCGTGGAGAGGCTTCCTCTGTATCTTTGCTATGAGAGCAGCTGCCCTCATCTCCGTCCTTACCAGAGTGGTGTCCCGGTCCTACCATGTTGATATTGCACGAGAAATCCGGTTGGCACCCTCCATGGTAAGTATACTCCACCATGTTTACGGCGGGGAAGGGGTGTGTGTCGACCTTCATGGCGTATTGGTTGAAAATCAACCGTCCGTTTTCTATCGCCATTTGGATCTGCTGCCGCCACACCCTGCGATCGTTGGTGGTGTGGGTGAACGTGTTATGCCACTTGCAGTATGGCTTTTCGTTCAGCTCTTGCACCGTGGGGATTTTGTGGCCTTCGGGTACCTTTATATGCTTCTCCGTGAGTAAGAGATCAAAAATCTGCTCAGTCTTGGTCACGTCGAAGTCGAACCCTTTTGGAGGGCCTTGTGGCTTCACCCATTTGCAGGTCACGGGGCCCGTCGCTCGAGTCCATTCAGCCACTGCTACCTCTCGATCTCCCGCAGCACCTTCATCCTCGTCCGCCTCAACCGGGGTCACCGCACGCTTGAATTTGTCCTGGTAAACATCCGGGTGGCGCTGCTCATATGCCGGCGGCTTACGCACCATGTGCGCCAATGAAGGGTAGTCTGCTTGGGAGGCCACGTCCTTAATCGATGATGAGAGACCCACCACCGCCAACTCGACTGCTTCTTTTTCACTTACGTGAGCCGAAAAGCATCGGTTCCTAATGGTCCTGAAGCGCTGGACGTATTCTGACACCGTCTCCCCGCGCTTCTGTCGTACTTGTGCTAGATCGGCAATACCGACATCGGAAGCCTCTGAGTGATACTGCTCATGGAACTGCTCTTCCAATCGCTTCCAAGTCCGGATGGAGTTCGGTGGCAGCGATGTGTACCACCCGAAAGCCGATCCTGTGAGGGACTGTGCGAAGAACCTCACATGCAACTCGTCTGATGCTGAGATCGTGCCCAGCTGTGCCAAATATCGGCTCACATGCTCGATGGAGCTGGAACCATCTGATCCACTAAACTTTTGAAGTCCGGGAGCCGATATTTGGGTGTTAGCGGGATCAGTTCGTAGTCGTTGGGGTACGGCTTGGTGTAGCCGAACGTCTTCCTTTTCGGCATCATGCCGAACTGATCTTTCAGGATTGCACAAATCTGATCCGCGGTGATGGCTGAAGGTGTCGAACCCTGAAGATTCGCCGGGGTGGCATATTTAACCAGCCATGCTTGCTTTTCTGGTTGCAGGAGCTGGGCTCTGGAGGTTTGTCGGAGTGGCGTACTTAGCTAGCCACGTTTGCTTCTCAGGATCGGCTCCCGACGCTCCTCCTGCCGTCCCAGAGGCCCCTGCCGTCGCAGCCTGGTTCGAGAGTGCCCAGGTGTTGCAGTCTGGCACGTATGCGAATGCGTATCCGTGCGGGATCTCCTTGGGTGCCTCAGGTAGGAATTGGTAGTCACTAGGATCACCACCAATCTTGTAGACGACGTATGCCGATGAGTTCGGCAGTTCCGGTGCTGCCCATGCGAACGGCTGGGGCTGGAGTGGCATCTCTCCTTTGAACGTCCCCGAGCTGGTCCCGACGGAGAATACCGGTGGCTCATGATTTCCTCGGACCACGCGCGAGCGACACGCTCCAAAGTGTTCACCAGGCTCTCGAGTGGCGGTGCAGCGAATGAGCCACCATGTAGTTGATTTCCTGCCGCGGCGACCCGGTGCGTTCTTCCGACGGGCGGACAGGTCCACTCCATCGAGTGCGCCTTCAGGTGTGAAACCCTTCCACCTGACGCCATGGGAGCGGGTTCGGTGGAAAGAGCCGATGAGTTCGGCTTCGAGGGTTGCCTTGATCTTGTCATGTTTCTTCTTGAGCTCATCAGGCAGATCCTCGTACTTGACCGGAGTGCCTTCCGCCATCTCGGATGTAGATGGCGATGTGGTGGATGTCGAAGATGGTCCCACCGGGCGTGCCAGAATGTGTTGACGTCAGAAACCCCCTGGCGGGCAGAGACGGGCAACACAGTAGAGCCGGGAACAACTAGGGCTGCGGCTGGCCCCAGTCCCTCAGAGCGACGGCCCGCAAAGCCTCCCGGTCGCACGTCCGATGCTATCGCAAGGGCGTGCCACCTGACCTATACCCGGTCGGGAAGGTGTGGATGATGCCTCGCTTAGTTTCTCGCATGGCATACACGTAAACATTAAATACGAGCCTCGATCGGCTCTCGGGTTATCCCGTGAATCGGCTCAAAGAGCCGATCCACCCATGATTCGAACGAGGTGTCCGAATATATGGTGGTCCTGCTTGATCAAGATAAAGCTAATTAGATCTACGACGATTTAGGGTTTTCACCGCATAATCGGATCATCCTACTCACGATTGGGCCTCGCGCTCGCGCACGGTGACCGTAAGCCGATCCTAGACAGGGCCTAAAAACCAACACGAGGTTGATCCCCGGAACATCCTTTCTAGGGCTAGCAAACGTCACCCTACACGCCGCTGGATCCTCCAACCCTTTATAGGGCCTAACTATTGCGGATATTAAACTAATCCTTGATGAACAAGGAGCAACCGTAACGGATCAGATCTACTAAACTATGATCAAGCGGGGTGCCGCCCCTACACCTAAGATAGGTGTAAGGGCGGCTAGATGTGCGAGGGTTGCATAACGAAAGCATGTAATTCGAAGAACAATGCTAACCCTAACACATCTAAGATAACTACGTTGCTCGCCATCAAAAAGGCTTCAGCACGAGCAACGCATGAACAACGTGGGCAGAGCTTGGCTGCCTAGATCGCAAGATGCGATCTAGGCAGCATGGTGCTTACCGGAGAAACCCTCGAGACGAAGGAGTTGGCGATGCGCCGAGATTTGTTTGTGTTGAACGTTGGTTGTTGTTTATTCCATAAACCCTAGATACATATTTATAGTCCAAGCGGACTTTCTAATGTGGGCGTGCACTAAACCGTGCACGGGTAAAACTCTAACTTCTAAACTAAGATGCGATCTAATATGTTACAGATACATGGGCAGTCTAGCCCAACTTGGTATAAAAGGCCGATTCACGTATTCCTTCTATGTATATTCTTCAACTCCATCTTGATCGCGGCCCACCTCTGACTCGGTCAAATTCCGGTGATAACACATGCCCCTCTGGTTTTGGAAATGACATTTCCAAAAACATTATGCTCTTCTTTCGTCGGGTCATGTCGTGGCAGTAACAAAAACCGCCGCGAATCCTCATCATGATGCCTTGCCCCCTCCACTTCTCCACGTGGCCGCAAAACCTTCCTGTTGGGCAACATCTCCTCGGAAGCTGCTCGTGGCATTGAATCTCCCTCATATCCCTTTTATTTAACCGTTCTCAACAGCTTGCGCCTCCTTCGTCCTCCTCGCCTTAGCACCAAAAAACCCTCTGTGCCACCATGTGTTCTCCCTCCTCCTCCGAGCTTTCCTACGGGTCCTCCTCCTCCCGTGAGACGCCGCCGGAAATCCGTGCCCCAGAAGAATGGGACGAGGAGAGCCACGCCTCCTCCATTTGGTCCGAGGACGACAAGTCCTTGACCAGTGGGGATGAAGATCTTCAGTTCCTCGCCGACGGGAACCGGAGTCGAAAGCGAGGACGACCGGTTCCCCTGGGACGGCTGCCTCACCTCTGAAGAAGAGGAAGAAGAAGACGACGACGACGACGACTCCCTCGAGGGCTACCCGCCGGCAAAACGCCCCCGCATGTGGTGGGACGACGACAGCAGCGACGATGAAGACGGGGATGAAGCTCCCGTAGAGGGCCACGGGAGTAGCGACGAGGGGCCCATCGGCAGCAGTGCCGATGAGAGTTCTGAGGATGCCGATGAGGGCAGTGATGGCCCATAGATTAGGATCCACTAGTGTAGGCCTAGCAGTAGTAGATTGGTCAATAGACCCTTCTTTTGTTCCTCCTTCTTTGAGCAATCGGCTCTTTCTCTGTAAGAAACTCCTGTTTATGAATGAAGAAGTTTCCCCAATTTGACTTTGCTGATTTCCTTTTAAACCGATTCTCAATGAGCCGATGGCCACGCATCACCCTTGACGCAAATCGCGGCACAGAACTAGCCGATGGCTACCCAATCGGCTTTCAAAAAACAGAGCATCTATCAGGCCAGCTGCCCCCCGAGTCTCAGTCAAGGCGAAACAGAGACGAGGGCATGCCATTCAGGAAAAGGGGCCTAGGCTAGATCAATGTCTGAGAGAACATTCATGTAGAGCCAGCCGATTCCCAGCAAAATCGGCTCTTCGGAGCAGAGAACCTTTAGGGTGAGCTGCCCCCCCCCCCCCCCCGAGCTTCTTCAGACCGCCTTAGCCCGATCTGACATCCAGGCTGTTCTTGGCATTGTTCTTGAAGAGAGAACCTGAGCCATTGAACCATTGAACCACTCCATTGAGGAGTTCCCCCATCACAGCCTCTCTTCGTGGTCCACTTCCTGCTCCATTGATCCTCTGACAGTTACAGTTACACCCCTTGAGTCGATGGCCATGCATCGGCTGTGCTCAAAATTTTCGAATTTTTTGGCCGATTTAATGTATCGGCCCCCATACTTCAATATCCATCATCAAAAGATGAGACGCTTCCACTGCATATCCTCGTGTTTCATCCACCTGGGTGCCCCCCGAGCCGATTCTGTCAAGAGAATTGATGGTGTCGGCTCTGTTGGATTACATGTTGAACCCAGGCAGAATGGATGATCCGATTATGCGGTGAAAACCCTAAATCGTCGGCGCATCGCCAACTCCTTCGTCTTGACATCGGCAAAAAAATTCGAATTTTTTGTGAATTTTTACGGCCGACTTATGCATCGGCCCCCATACTTCAATACCCATCACCAAAGGATGAGACACCTCTACTGCATATCCTCGTGTTTTATCCACCTGGGTGCCCCCCCGAGCCGATTCTGTCAAGAGAATTGATGGTATCGACTCTGTTGGATAACATGTTGAACCCAGTGCGAGAATGGATGGTGAGGATAATTTTGGCCGATTGCTTGGAATCGGCCTCCACGTTGCTTGCTCGGTGAAGGTTTTGTGATGTCCCTTCATAAATTTTTTGGGGCCGATCACAAGGATCAGCCTCGCCATGTTTGCTCATTGACGTGCTCTTGCTACTCGTTCAGGCTGGTAGATAAAACCAGCCCAATCTCTGACTTTATCATGTTGGTGCGCTTGCTGTCGTCCACCTTGAGTGCATCGTGTAATCGTGGAGCACTAAGCTTTGTCGGAAGAACGAGCACCATGTTTGTGCCAGCCGATGTTTCATCATCGGCTTTCCTTTGCTTGGGGCGCCACTCCATTTTCCGTGGACGACCCTCTTCATCCAGGGTTCGCTGAACCTTCGCAGCCAGATCAGGCCTTGCCTTCCTTAACGTATGCAAGTATAACCTCTCTGCTTCCACCAGGCCGCGCAATCGCTGAACCCTGCGTTTCTGGGAACGGCTGAGTCCATCAGGGCACCACCTTGGCCGGTGGTACCTGTCTTCTTGTTCTCCCTCGTCTTCTGAATCTTCGAGATCTTTCAACCGAGGGGACTCAACTCGTTTGCTTTGTGGCGGGAGAGGCCCTAGGCGCTTGAATACGGACACGTTGGCTGTCTCCTTCTTCTGGTTGCATTCTGGGCAGTTGCCGATTGTGGGCAATCGGCTCATTCCTGAATCCCAGCAGTGTCTGAAGAAGGGACAGTCCCAGTGCCTATCCTCGTCGACTCGCTCCCCCAACTTTTCCTTGGCACGGCGCTCGTGCTCCTCCTCATCACGATCATGCCGACGACGTCTCCTGTCGTCCCTAGCCAGACGATCTTCTTCATCATCGTCGTTGTATCGCCGGCGTTGGTCATACTCGACTCACATACTTGTTGAGGAGGTGATCGAGAGAGAGGTCGTTGATACCTTATGTTTTTCACCTCTCCCTCTGTGACGTAGCGCTTGCCGTCTTGGCGGAGCCGATCGCGTGGAGCGGCTTCCTCTGTATCTTTGCTATGAGAGCAGCTGCACTCATCTCCGTCCTTACCAGAGTGGTGTCCCGGTCCTACCATGTTGATATTGCACGAGAAATCCGGCTGGCACCCTCCATGGTAAGTATACCCCACCATGTTTACGGCGGGGAAGGGGTGTGTGTCGACCTTCATGGCGTATTGGTTGAAAATCAATCGTCCGTTTTCTATCGCCATTTGGATCTGCTGCCGCCACACCCTGCAGTCGTTGGTGGTGTGGGTGAACGTGTTATGCCACTTGCAGTATGGCTTTCCGTTCAGCTCTTGCACCGTGGGGATCTTGTGGCCTTCGGGTACCTTTATATGCTTCTCCGTGAGTAAGAGATCAAAAATCTGCTCGGCCTTGGTCACGTCGAAGTCGAACCCTTTTGGAGGGCCTTGTGGCTTCACCCATTTGCAGGTCACGGGGCCTGTCGCTCGAGTCCATTCAGCCACTCGCTACCTCTCGATCTCCCGCAGCACCTTCATCCTCGTCCGCCTCAACCGGGGTCACCGCACGCTTGAATTTGTCCCGGTAAACATCCGGGTGGCGCTGCTCATATGCCGACAGCCTTCGCACCATGTGCGCCAGCCGAAGGGTAGTCTCGCTTGGGAGGCCACGTCCTTAATCGATGATGAGAGACCCACCACCGCCAACTCGATCGCTTCTTTTTCACTTACGTGAGCCGAAAAGCATCGGTTCCTAATGGTCCTGAAGCGCTGGACGTATTCGACACTATCTCCCCGCGCTCATCGTCGTACTTGTGCTAGATCGGCAATACCAACGTCGGAAGCCTCCGAGTGATACTCGCTCATGGAACTGCTCTTCCAACTCGCTTCCAAGTCCGGATGGAGTTCGGTGGCAGCGATGTGTACCACCCGAAAGCCGATCCCGTGAGGGACTGTGCGAAGAACCTCACACGCAACTCGTCTGATGCTGAGATCGTGCCCAGCTGTGCCAAATATCGGCTCACATGCTCGATGGAGCTGGAACCATCCGATCCACTAAACTTTGTGAAGTCCGGGAGCCGATATTTGGGTGGTAGCGGGATCAGTTCGTAATCGTTGGGGTACGGCTTGGTGTAGCCGAACGTCTTCCTTTTCGGCATCATGCCGAACCGATCTTTCGGAATTGCACAAATCTGATCCGCTGTGATGGCTGAAGGTGTCGAACCCCGAAGATTCGCCGGGTGGCATACTTAACCAGCCATGCTTGCTTTTCCGGTTCTAAGCCAACTGCAGGAGCTGGGCTTTGGAGGTTTGTCGGAGTGGCGTACTTGGCTAGCCACGTCTGCTTCTCAGGATCGGCTCCCGACGTTCCTCCTGCCGTTCCAGAGGCCCCTGATGTTGCAGCCTGGTTCGAGAGTGCCCAGGTGTTGCGATGCCGGTACGTATGCACACGCGTATCCGTGCGGGATCTCCTTGGGTGCCTCGGTAGGAATTGGTAGTCACTAGGATCACCACCAATCTTGTAGACGACGTATGCCGATGAGTTCGGCAGTTCCGGTGCTGCCCATGCGAACGGCTGGGGCTGGAGTGGCATCTCTCCTTTGAACGTCCCCAGAGCTGGTCCCGACGGAGAATACCGGTGGCTCATGATTTCCTGGACCACGCGCAGAGCGATACGCTCCAAAGTGTTCACCAGGCTCTCAGAGTGGCGGTGCAGTGACTGAGCCACCATGTAGTTGATCTCCTGGCGTAGCGACCTGGTGCGTTCTTCTGACGGAGTGGACAGGTCCACTTCATCGAGTGCGCCTTCAGGTGTGAAACCCTTCCACCTGACGCCATGGGAGCGGGTTCTGTGGAAAGAGCCGATGAGTTCGGCCTCGAAGGTTGCCTTGATCTCGTCATGTTTCTTCTTGAGCTCATCAGGCAGATCCTCGTACTTGACCGGAGTGCCTTCCGCCATCTCGGATGTAGATGGCGATGTTGTGGATGTCGAAGGTCGTTGTCCCACCGGCCGTGCCAGAATGTGTTGACGTCAGAAACCCCCTGGCGGGCAGAGACGGGCAACACGAGAGAGCCGGGAACAACTAGGGCTGCGGCTGGCCCCGGTCCCTCGGAGCGACGGCCCGCAAAGCCTCCCGGTCGCACGTCCGATGCTATCGCAAGGGCGTGCCACCTGACCTATACCTCGGTCGGAAGGTGTGGATGATGCCTCGCTTAGTTTCCTGCATGGCATACACGTAAACATTAAATACGAGCCTCGATCGGCTCTCAGGTTATCCCGTGAATCGGCTCAAAGAGCCGATCCACCCATGATTCGAACGAGGTGTCCGAATATATGGTGGTCCTGCTTGATCAAGATAAAGCTAATTAGATCTACGACGATTTAAGGTTTTCACCGCATAATCGGATCATCCTACTCACGATTGGGCCTCGCGCTCGCGCACGGTGACCGTAAGCCGATCCTAGACAGGGCCTAAAAACCAACACGAGGTTGATCCCCGGAACATCCTCTCTAGGGCTAGCAAACGTCACCCTACACGCCGCTGGATCCTCCAACCCTTTATAGGGCCTAACTATTGCGGATATTAAACTAATCCTTGATGAACAAGGAGCAACCGTAACGGATCAGATCTACTAAACTATGATCAAGCGGGGTGCCGCCCCTACACCTAAGATAGGTGTAAGGGCGGCTAGATGTGCGAGGGTTGCATAACGAAAGCATGTAATTCGAAGAACAATGCTAACCCTAACACATCTAAGATAACTACGTTGCTCGCTATCAAAAAGGCTTCAGCACGAGCAACGCATGAACAACGTGGGCATGCTTGTGCTGCCTAGATCGCAAGATGCGATCTAGGCAGCATGGTGCTTACCGGAGAAACCCTCGAGACGAAGGAGTTGGCGATGCGCCGAGATTTGTTTGTGTTGAACGTTGGTTGTTGTTTATTCCATAAACCCTAGATACATATTTATAGTCCAGCGGACTTTCTAATATGGGCGTGCACCAAACCGTGCACGGGTAAAACTCTAACTCCTAACCGATACGTAATCTAATATGTTATAGATACAAGGGCAGACTAGCCCAAACTTTGCATGTAAGGCCGATTCACGTATTTCTTCTATACATATATCTTCAAGTCCATCTTGGTCGCGGCCCACCTCTGACTCGGTCAAATTCTGGTGATAACAGGTACCACACCATCATCACCTGGCAAAGTCGCTGCCCCCTCCTCGTGCCGTCAGGAGAACCGATGACGGATCTGTGTGGGAACCAGACCCGCGGCCACCACCACCCCCCATCGCCGGGAAGCCATGGAAGGAGCAGCTGCCGCCGCACACCAGGGGATCGCCGCCCCGGATGCCCTGCTCGCCTCCCTGCAGCAGCCGCCCCATCCGCCACATCAGGTCGTCGCCACGGCCACCCCCCGACTCCCTTTGGCGCCGGGGCCCGCCGCCACCGTGGCCAGCGCCGACGGCAGCGGCGGAGGGAAGGGTACGGAGGGGAGACGGCGGCTGGCGGCGCTAGGGTTCGGGGGACGACGCGGGGCGAGGGTACCAGTTGTTCTTCCAGTAAAAAAAAGGTACATCAAGTAAATTTGAAACAAAAAGTATGATGCACAACAAGCGCAGTTTAATTACACAAGGAATTGGCATAAATATAAAGAACTGATAATCTCAAATCAGCTAACTTATGAAGACAACACAATAGGCTTGTTTGACTGCTACAAAAACGATGATTTCAACTTGTTCAATTGCAAAGCCCCGACCGATGTTCCTTAACATTTACTTTTGGTCTGAGGTACTCAATGCAGAGGATTTGAACCTGGCTACATTCTCTGGTAATGAAACCTAAGTGTTAGCAATCTCATAGACCTTCCACCAACTGCAGCTCATAACTGAGAACTGAAAGAAAAAAGGTTTAATTCAAGTGCTTAATTAATAGAGTAATTTCCTAGAACATGCATTCAACACTTTGACTAATTTTTAAAAACAATAAAATGTACATGAAAATGTATGGCTGGAAGTTGCTTTGTCCATTTTTTGTTAAGGAAACAACAAGATCTGGTATGACTGAAAAGAACGCATGCTCTGCCTGAGAGCTGCAAACATGAAGAACACGAAAGAGCATTGCAACTATGTGAAGGAACATCCTATTCTATGTCCAATAGTTGTGGTAAACAAGAAGACCCTTGCCACTTCTACTGCGGTTGTTCCTAGGTACGCTAATCTATGCCCTTCCACTCCATTTACGTGAGTATGGCTAATAAATAATTCTAATAAAATATGGCAAATGTCATCTCTAAGCAATCACGGGCCCTAGTTATTCCAAATCGAGGCGAAGAAGCTCCCTGCGGTACTAATCCTCTCTTCACCACCAGTTTACTAATGCAAGAAAGCAACCTTGAAATTCTCTAATATTTTTTTCACGAAAACGCAAAAAGCTTTGTGTTTCGATTCATTGATAGAAAAAGAAGTTTACATTACAAGCCTAAGAAAAAGCCGAACACCCACGGTACATACCCGACACTCAAACTAGACTACGACAAAAAGGCCGAAATTCGTCGAGTGCTCCTCCAGGACGCTGCAGAGTGAGCTCCTCCGCAAGACAGAACCCTTGCCGATGAAAGTCGCAGTGCTTGTGCATCATCGAAATTACCAAGAGCCTACCAGCTGCAGCCAAGACGCGTACCACCTGAATCCCGCGAGCCCACCACGGCTCAGCTGGGAGCATTGCTGCTCCGGCCTCGACCCAAATCCTAGGAACGTCGTCGGCGCAGCGGCTAGCTCCCGGCAACCTCGACAGACGTGCAAGCATGCAGTCTTCAGCAGCCCGCCAACAAACACAGAGGCCAGCCCACCACTGCTCATCCAGAGGCATGCTCGCGCAGTTCAAGGAAGATCCTCGTCGCGCAAGCCACCGCGATACTACTCGAGAGGCCGGCGCGCTACCTGCATCGCAAGACACCTCCCATGTGGTCAGCACTGAGATCCACGAGGAAGAACCAAGGCCCGAACTCAAGTTCCCAAGACGACGCCTCCAAGGAGGGTACGACGTCCAAGACACCGTCGTCGCCCGATTTGGCTAGCCAAATCTGAGGTTTTCACCCGGAACATGAGACCCTAGGCAAGGGAGGTGCCGAAACTCCTCGGTGACGCCACAAGAGGAAAACGGCGCCCTCAGGCGTCGCTGTCACCGGCCCCGAAAGGCAGGGCTTGCACTGTCCATTCTTCGCCAAGACCTCCTGCGCTGACCCCTTTTCTCTCAAAGCGCTAACCTTGGCAGCGCAACCCGCCGGCAGCACGTCCAGCGCGCCAGGTCGGGGGCAGCCATGCCCACAAAGGGACATGCCACCTAAGAGGGGCACTACCGAGCCGCAAGCGGCGCAGGTGCCGCCATGGGGTGGGTCGCTGCGGGACTGCACGCATCCACCTCAGAGAGCATCGCCGGCCACCCAGCACCGTCCACCTTGTCGCCAGCGCCGCGCGGACGCCCCGAGCCGCCACGCCAAGATGGCGTAGGGTTCCACTCAACCTGGCCAGAGCAGCAGCACCATGCGCTCGGAGCCGAGGAGGACGGACAAGGAGGAGGTGCCTGGCCGCACCCAGGCGCAGGAGGGCAGGACGGTCGGGGCCCACCAAACCCAGATCGGGCCCAAAGGGCCCAGATCCGAGCCAGCAAGCCCGCACCGCCATGGCGCCATCTCCGGCCGCCCAGCACCACCTGCCGCCAGCGCCGTCGCCGTCGTCCCAGCGCCGTCACCGCCATCCCCAGCGCTGTCGCCATCGCTGGCCATCCGAGAAAACAGCTTGGCCGCACCGCCCGCCACCGGACTTGGTGGTCGCCCGAGGGCAGACGCCCGAGGGCAGCCGCCGCCTCCAGCATGGGGACGCCGCCACGCCACGAAACCGCCGCGCCCCTCGTCAAGCGCGCCGCCCTCACCGGCCCCATCGGCCCGCGCCAAGTCTTCCGCGCGAGGGGGAGAGGAGTCCCCGCCGCCGCCAGCGCCCGGGCTTTGCCCAGCGACGCCCTCCGGCGGCGGCGAGGGGAGGGAGGAGCAGGGGGAGGGGTCTGAGCCGGTGGCGGCTAGGGTTCCCTCCCGTCGCCCACAGGAGCGACGAGGGGGAACGAGATTCCAAATTCTCTAAGATTGGCCAATTGAAATGAGAAATGTCTAAGATGTACACAGAGCAAATTTGATCCCACAAGATGCCTTGACCTAAAAAGATATTGTATGCACGGACAATTTAATAACATAGGTTCATACCATAATCAAGAAAGAAGAAGCACGAACCTTATTGCAACTCAAATAAACAAAACAACAAATCGTCCAAACCCTGAGTCGGGAAGGGACATGCTAGCAGTTGGATGACGTGCTCCTAGCGGCAACAAGAACAGAAGCCGGCCGAGAACCAACCTGTGGTTGGATGGTTAGGAGGGCAGTGGCATCCCCAGTCCACCAGAGTTCAAATCCTAGATTTGACACTTTGATGTCTCATAAAGGCGGAATATTCTTCAGTGGGAGGCGACGTTCCCGTCGACAGCGAGGCGCAGTCTCTTGGAGGTGCTCATAGGGGTAGGGTGTGCGTATGTGCGTTCATAGGGGTGAGTGTGTGCGCGTATGTATGAGCGTCTTTGATTGTACTGTGTTTCGCAAAAAAAAAGAACAGAAGCCGGCCATAGCCATCAATATCCCCAATCTGATCCACCGATGTTTGTGGCATTGCCCGCCTCGCTTGACCCTCTTTCCCAACAGGCCGTCCAGGCGCGACCCGAGATCCTCCACCCTCTCCTCATCCTTCAATTGGTCAAGATGGCGGTAGTCGGGGAGGTGGGACATGTGTTAATTAATGATAATTTCTATGAACTAATGTTTGCATTGATCTATACTTGAAGAACCCGCAAAAAAGATATATACTTGAAGGGTTTGCCCATATATAATGTTTGAATTATATGTTGGCTTCAAGGTTGACAAAAGAATATTAGGTGATGACTAAAGTTTTTTTTTCAAGAAGTGGTCCGAAGATTGGTCCTGATAGAATTGAGCTAATCTTGAGCATTTCTTGAAGAATAAGACAAAGATTGAGTGAGTGATCATTCACGCTTACGTTTAAGACATCATCATGATGAATACAGAGCAAATGATACAAGTTTGATACATGCAAAGCGCAGACAGTGGATTCAATTTGATCAAAACGCACAAGGTGTAGATGATTTACCGAGTGGGATCAAGCGGTCTCACGTGGTATGGTAAGAAATTGTAGATTGCACTTTGTGAACTAACCCATGATCTTTTTCTCGAAATGGGGATAATACCCCAGCCTCTGTATCAAAATGATGCATATGGCTGCTTTATTACCTTATTAAAAGAGACTCCGGCGTTTACAGTTTATTACATCTCACTCATCGACTAAAGTTGAGACTAAAATCAACCATCTAAATAAACAAAGAAGTTGTCTCCAAGAAAACATCAAAGATTTAATCTAAGCTGATGCCGCCAGCCACACTGGTTGTAAAAATCCCGTGCAACCATCTCCAGTCGGTTGCACCCAGACTCCATGGCAGCCCGATGATCCTCTGGTTGGAGATAAGACCACGTACGGATCCAATGAATAGCCAAAGGAATTACCTGCAAGAAAGGTTGAGGTTTCGGCTTGTTAAAAACCACTTCATTACGCACATTCCATATAACCCAAATCAAAGCGCATACACCCACACGAATCTGCAGTACATCTTTCTTTGCAATACCACTAAGCCAAGTACCAAAAAGATGAGTGATATTCACAGGTGGGGATAAACCAAAAGTCATATATATTATGCGCCAAACAACCTTAGCTAGAGGGCATTCAATAAACAAATGTTGAATAGATTCATCCTTATCACAGAAAACATATTTCTTGCATCCTTGCCAATTTATTTTTGCAAGGTTATCTTTGGTTAAAATAACTCTCCGATAGAGAAACCACATAAAAATCTTAATCTTCAGCGGTACCTTCATTTTCCAAATATATTTCCTTAAGAAGTTCCTTTTATCTTGTAACAAATCAAGATAGTATGACTTTACAGATAAAATTGCCTGAACTAGTTAGAGCCCAAACAAAGGAATCATTTTCATTAGACAACCGAACATGCATAAGACGTTCCACTAATTCTAACCAGAGAACCCACTTGTTGGGTGTTAGAATCCTTCTAAATGAAATCTGAAGAGGGTTATTCTCTAAAACATGCGCAACTGAGACATGTTTTCTTTCAGCAATGTTAAAAAGAGATGGGTATTGCTGTGACAAAGGTGCGTTCCCCAACCACTTATCTTCCCAGAAACTAGTATTCTTTCCATCGCCAATTTTGAAAGATCCACGCTTAAGAAAATCATCTTTCACTTTCATCAAACCTTTCCAAAAAGGAGAATCAAGTGGCTTTGCTTTTACTTGAGATAATGTTTTAGATTGAATATATTTGTTACGAAGCAATTCCTGCCACACCCCGTCTCCATTCAAAAGTTCAAACAACCACTTACTAATTAGACTCTTATTCTTTAGTTCCAGTACTTCAATTCCCAGCCCCCACCTATACTTACGCTTATGATCATCACTCTGCCAAAAGAAACGCGATCTAACCCATGATCTATGGGTGTGGTGTTTCTATGTGGGTTTATGTATCTCTCTATGGGTATGCATCAAAATGAAAATTCCATATAGCCATACGAGGATGACGACGTAAACAAGTGATTTTCAAGAAGTTTGAGAAGTGCAAGTTTAAGATGAGTATCTTGAAGAAATCGTATGCTTGAACATTTTCTTCCATTTGGTGATAATTGCCATGTGAAGATGTGCCTAAGAGAGGCTCTCCCATATTATTTTATGGGGAGAAATTTGAAAGTCTTCATCGAGCTAGCATAATTAAAAATGTGTTCATACTTGAGGAGGTCAAGATAGTCATCATCTAGATCAATCAGAATTCACAAGGCAAAGGTATATCCTTGATAGGTTTTCCTTTTACCGGTCGGTGTTAGTTGAAATATCAAGTTATAGTATTGATATTCGTACTATCAAAGTGGCTCTCCGGTGAGTAAATTGATTGCATTGTTCGTAGAGAGATCAAACATTTACATCAAGACAAGCTTAAGTTCATATTAATTTTTTTATTTCGATTTTCTCTGTGTGAGGATTTAGAGCTTGTGGTTATCTCCAACACACGATCAAGTTCATCAAAAATGGTTTTCAAATGACAATTTTTTGCGTTTTTGGTTTTGTGGATTTTTAAAAAAAAATTGTAGAAAGGTAAAGAAAAACATCTTTTGGTTTTATACTGCTTTGTCTTTATTTGGTATTTCTTTGTATGGAGTTCTAGAGTTTGTTTTTTATCTTCAAAACAAGCCCAGCTTCATCGAAATTGGAGTGAGGATGCAAAAGTTGTCGATGTTTTGTACTATTGCTCCTCAGTTCTTAGGGATGGAAGTTTTTGTGCTCCTGGCTCTAGAAGTTTTGGCCCTCGTACTGTAAAGCTATACCGGTTGTATTTTCAGGGCCTTTTAATTGGTTCATTTTTCTCAATGGTTCCTAAGTTTTTTAGCGAACTTTTCCCATCCATTGTTGACCCTCTTGATATTTCCATCTCTCTATCTCTTATATGATTCTTGCATGTATTTAAGGGAAAAAACGAGAAAATAGATGTAGACAAATATTTCCACCAATCAATCTCTCCTCTTTGTGAGGGTGAGATATTGGATTTAGATCTTGAACTCATTTGTTTATTTCCTCCCTTGTTGCTTCTCTCTTATTCCTCTAGTATTTTTTGTTTGGTGGGATTTAGGAGAGAAGGATTCCATAACTTATTGTGTTATTGTCAGTGCATTTGTTTCATCATTTTGAGTTCTCCCTGGAGAATGTTTGTGTGCTTATTAGTTACTCTTGATTTATCGGAACCCTAGACGGTTGATGACACCTCAAAGGTCAATCTTGATCATGTAAAGCTTCATGGTGGTTCTTGGAAGCCTCTAATTAAATGGTGGAGATTTCTCCATGCTTGTTGTAAAGGTTCACTTGCCACCTTCAAGGGCACAACTTAAGTTGTGGAGTTTTTTCCAGACTTGCTCCTGATGATCTAAAGATGCGCGCAAGTCCTATAAACCGGGACGGAGGGAGTAAACGGTTTGTGCATACATCATCTTTGTCGGTAATCTTTCTTCGATAAAGGGAATATAATAATATTAAGAGATACAAATTACATCCAGCCTCTGCAACAACGCAATACTCTAATGACAGTACGGATGCACATAGCCAAGAAAAAACTAAGAAAATAAAACTTTCACTACGGTATTCTAGCCCCAACAGAAACAATACATTCGCCACCAACACAACACCTGAACTACAGACTCTCCAAAAGCGACACCTCTAAGAAGGTAATAGTGTACAAGCGTCATCATCGTCCGATTAAAATATATTAGGTTTTCACCCTAAAGAAGGTTATCAGAATCATGATTCTGAATCGGATCGGAATCTCCATGGTAGGATCGCAAACCATAGAATCTTAACTTTTAGAATCGTAAAATCTTAGATTCTACTTAGCAGAATCCTTTCACTCAATTTGGGGTAGAATCTTATAGTAAAATCATGATTCTGATAACTATATGAAGGTAGTTCCCGCTCTCAAAACAATGCCTTTAACAAGATCATTATCACACACAACCAATTAAAGGCATATCTTGAATTTCACCTTAAAAGATAAGGCTCTAACTTCACATATATTGCCGCCCCCACGTGCAGCTTTGTTAGCAATTTACTCCATATACAAAATTTGTGCCCAAAACCGAGGAAATTAGCTAGCATGAACTACCGTACTCCGTTTTTTTACATTGTGCATGTCCCTGGCCTCTAGAGTCTGAAGAGAAGAAAGCTAGCAAATCTTAATTCCCATGTAGTCTAAAGTCAACCCAATTTATGTCAAAATAAGCTTAGTGGTCATCATCAGCCATAACTTATGGTCATCCTCGAGGAAGAAGAAGGTAGTCAGGGTCACAGCGACACGCAAGAGCGCGAGATGCAAGGGTGCGACGCCGGTCATGGAAAAGGCGCAGAGGAGGGCGAGCGAGAAGAACCTCGAGGCCGTCATCATCAACAACAAACCGTAAGAACTGGAGGGCACTGGTCAGACGGGCGGACAAGGTACTTGCTGGGCGCGGCTCTGGATGAGGTTAGGAGGCTCTACGCGAGGACGAGGACCTGAGCTGGGGGCCCATCCATTCTAGTCTTCTAGCTTGTATCGGTGTCTGCTGTCAGTGTGTTTCGGGGGCGGGTTGCCCCATCGCCGTATGATCTGGGTCTTGGTGTAGTAGGTCTCAGACTTACAATTGATTGTATGTTGTGTTGCTTATGTGTGTGAGGTCTCCAACTCAGAGGTATGGTTATCTGTTGTTGTGGCTTTTTTAGTTTAAAGCTCGGCTTAGACCTTATATTTAAAAAATCAGCCATATAACCTATACATAGCCAGGAGCTTCTCCTACTATGGAGCTATCGAATAAATATCTAATAGGAGGCGGCTATTCAAAACTAAAATAGCAAGACGGTTGGCTTTCTTGTGTTAATTGTCCCGGTTGTTCTCCAATAATTAGGGTTTGAATTTGGAGGCGACAGGTACGGATACTAGCTTGCATCTGCTTGAAGGAAAAGGTTGTCTCGGAATTAAAAGGTTTCACACTTCAGTTAGCCATGGCAGAGTAAAACAAAATTGTCAACTGACGAACTTATAGAGCCTGTACGTTTGGCTGTTCTTTTGTGTTCCCGTCTTAAAAGGGCGGCACCTCATGATATTTATCACGAGAATGACATCCATATACTCCTACTACCTTTTCACGTATTATAAATGAACCTAGTCCCCCAAGCAGACTCCGCTCGCGACCCCTTCCCTAGGGTTAGGCGACCACGCCGCCTGCCCCAGGCGTGCCCCTCCCTTCCACCCCCTCCTCCTCACCACCGTCGGAGGACCCGCCGGGCGAAGCCATGGTAGCAACAGCGGCAGCGGGGACCATTACCCCGGGCAGCGGGTTGCGGCGGTGGCGGTTCAGCGCGGCGTGGTTTCGCGGCCCTCCCCAGCAAGTTCAGCGCCTCGACGGTGACGAGGTGATCGCCCCTCCGGCAGGTTGGCCCTACGGTGGTGCCGGCAGTCTCGGGTCCATTGGTGGCCATGGCCGGGGTGGGGCTAAGGCGGTTGCTTCAGCGGTGTGGCGGAGCTATCTTCTGTTGTCGGACGCCATGGTGGTGTCGCGGCTACGAGCTAGTTGGTCGAGGCACCGGCGTTGGATGCGGGATTGAGTCCCCGATCTGGCCGATGGTTTTTGCGTGGTGTTGTCGGTGGTGGGAACGACCACCTCCATCTTCTATGTTCCTCTCCTCCTGGTGGTGGCAGCTAAAGCCGGCGGCTTTCATCCTCATCCCTCATCTGCTTTGGCTGCATCGGGGTTACGGTGTATGGCCGGACGAAAGTCCTGCTCGGCGGTGGCCGATGCTGACCACGGTGACGCCTGCAGGCACAGTTACCTTGATGAAGGCGTGGTCATGGTCTTCACCATGCCTTCCTTATCATGCCATGGCGGGGTAATCCCTAGGTCCAGTTCACCGGACCTGGCTAAGGCGGCGCCAAGGTGTCGTTATCTTCTTCAAGATGTCGTCTAAGCCATTGTGGAGGGACCGATGCGGCTTTTGGAGTCTGGGGGTGGTGATGTGCTGCAGGTGGTGGTCGTGGCCCAAGGCTTGCGCTTCTGGGGCGCAATGTACGGCATGGTAAACATTCTGTTTGGTGTCTTCCCCAAGTTTCTCAACACCCTGCCTTCTTCTTGTTGACTCCTCTAGGCGCATGGAAGGGAGGTACGTTGGTCCGGGTTGCCTTGGAGTCGAGGTCGAGCTTCGGTATTGTCTTGCTTGGTTCGTGATGCGGTCCTGAAGCCATGTGTGCTCCTCTTCTCACCATTCGTGGTAGAATGTTGGGTAAGAAGAATCGTTTATCGCCGGGTGTGTTGAGGGTGTGTTGTTTGTCGCTTAGCATTGTATCATGGAGTGGAGTTGTAGCTTTTTGATGTTATATCGACCGTCTTAATCTCTCTTCTATATGATTGATACACCTTTCAAGATATATTTTGGAAAAACGTGTACATAAATTTGCCTGAAATTTTGTGACATCTCAATCTTCTTTTCAAGTCGCTGTGCCAGCATTCGAAACGTCCTCATCTCATTTCTACCTTACTCCACATATACTCCATAAACCTGAATTTCCAGCAGTGGTACCTACCTCCACGGCTCCACCCCACTTGTATTTTCTGGACCATGCCGTGCCAATTGCAGTGGTTATGGTTGCGATCGAAAATTCAAAAGTGAAAAGCCAATATTCTTTCCTGGTCATTTTCTGACCTCCTTTCGCAGACACTTTCCCAGAGGCCTGACGGGTCCTAGTCGTCGGGTACAAACAGGATCGCAGATCTCGGGGTTGGTACACCTACGTACATACTGCTATATGTACGCGATTCCTATTCTAGCTGCATGCAAAAGCAGATTGAAAGCAACGTAACGGCACAGCAGCCAGCCAGGTGCCATATCATCCACGGCAGCTAACGAGAGAAAAGCAAAATTACTCATGAAAAATAAGAGCTAGGCCAAGCAACGGCTACAAAGCAAGAGCAGGAGCAGGACAGGATCATGGGGACTGATTTATTGCTCGCATGGGATTTTTTACGTTTTCTCATTTGGCTCGGTGGATGCCATAGGAGAGATTTTTTGCGTTTTCTCATTTGGCTCGGTGGATGCCATATTAGAGAAAACGGAGTTTCGGCTATGTTGTGCACTATGTTTAGTTGGCAACAATGTTACTAACTGCATAAGGGAAGAAGTAAAGGTTGGTCTGTTTGGAAGGCCACAAATCGTGTTTCTCGGCTCCGTTGATGCAAAGCACAGTATTTGGCAGCCGCATAAAATCCAATACGGCTTGCACATACAGTTTGTGAGGTTACCATAGATGAGACCAGGGTTTATGGTATTACAAATGATCACACAGATTATACCGCATCAGATATATGATTCAGATCACAAGGATGACGAAGATCAAGTTCTTCATGTTGCTCCCTTCGTTGTGACCTGCATTTTGGGGTGGAGCTTCATGGACCTAGATCTGTGGATGCACGTAGCAGCCTACCTACTGCGATAAGAACTTCGAGTAAATTTCTTATGCTTCCTCCCTTGTCTTGTACATTTTGTGGTGGTTGTTCTCGTATCCATTCACAAGAGGCTCAAACTCTTTCCATGAACGGTACACTCTTGTACTCTTCTATAATAGACCACATACCAATTGAATTTCTACGAAGACAGAGCATAAGAAACATATCAAGGAACATACCATTGCAAGATAAGTGCAGAACATAAGCTAAGCAATGTAAACATCCATGATCATATAGTAAAAAGCATCTTCTTGGCAGCACTCAAAGATCTTCTTGGCACAATTGTTGAGATGCACCTCCTTAAACCCCTTCTCCGTCCCCACGCCACTCTTGATGATGGCGCACATCCAGTTCAGGACGAAGGTGGAGAGGTAAGCTGGCTATTTCATTGTGGACTTGCCCGACTTAGCCCCCCCCCCCACTTGTGGTGTGTGCTTTAGCAACCTTGGTCACCTTGTACTTGGCGTTCAAGGTTTCATCTATCAGGTGATGTTCATCAACAAGCAGCGAACGTAAGGGTGGTGTCGGCCTCACTTCCGCGTCCTGCGGGTAAGTGAGTGCTAGTTGGGTGTCAGGAACTAAGGACATGTTGTCCTGGGTATCAATTAGGACCTGCTCGAACTCATCGGTGGTGTACTCCTAGGTAGTGGTCATATACAAAGACATCATCAATCAGTAGAGGTACAACTTAAATACATTTCATGGTTGCAAGAAAAAATGTAAATGTAGATCAGAACCTTATACATCACCAACATTGCAACTAGATCCAACACTAATGGTTACTAATATAACAACCATGAAGTTTAATTTGTCCAGATCTACATAGCAAGTAGAGAAACAACATACAGACTAGCAACCTACAAGATAACTATGCACTGTTTATAATATGGCTAAGATCTACCTAATCGACCACTCCCATCTACGGCATGCTCACATATCCTACTGATCTAGAGTTACGAGACTCGCCGCCATCGGAGAAGAATCGGTTGCCGAGGTCGGAGAAGATGAAGAACCCCGCTTGCTGCCACCGTCCAGCTCCTAGACGGGTTGTCGCCGTCTCTAATGTACCTTGCCGTCGATGAAGCTCCGCGCCGGCTCGCAGAGCTCGAATGGGGGGAATGCGAACGAGATTTTCGGCGGTGAGCCATGCGGTGATATAAGCGGGTCACTTCGGTGGGAGGTGACCAAATTTCTCCCGTCGGCTTCTCGTGGCTCGCGCATGCTCATGACATCTTCCAGATTGCACGCGTGAGGCTTTTTTTTTCATTTTCAGCTCGCGAAAAATGGAGGAATCGAGTGTTCCACCACGTGCAGGGAAAATGATGCTTTGAAAAACGTGTGGACCAAGGTTTTGAGACGAACCAGCTTAGCAAACAACGCATGATCTTTTGCCCGCTGAAAACAAGAAATAGAATTGTGGGCAGCCAATCACGCCCTTCACCGTGCATGCAGCACGACTCGATCATGTTCTTCAATCTTCGCCCACGCCAACCGACGTATCAGCGGCGCAGCCGCGCAGGCTGCACGCAGACACACATACACAAGGCAGGCACCTCTCGTCCTCAGCGAGGTGCCATTTGCTTTTACCTTTTGTTGAACTTGCATATATGTTTGCGTTGACCTTGCTTCAGACAAATATTCTTTTCCTGAACGTACCACCTAACGCTTGCTTAGACATAGTTTAAACAAACCGCTAGCTGCAGCTAGCTTAACGGACGGCATTACGCTCTAATTAATTAAAGCAATCGAGTTAATCATGTCTCTTAATTCTGCTTGACAGGAGAGTTCGAAAGCGAAACGAGGAGAGCAATCAAGCCAGCGGTGCCTACCCTAGCAGCCCGGCTAGCTACCTGCTTGGATCTTGACCTACTATATAACACAAGAACACTGATCGAAAAACAAGAAACTGACGGTTAATTTCCAAGTTCAATCGCGCTCGACGATTTTGACGTTCTATCGCGTCAGGGACCATCACGCGACTTCCCAGCCTATCGACTATCGTTAACGTGGGATTAGAAATACCGGGCAGGCCTAGAGCTCACTCTCAGTCGGCTGACGACAGATCACTACAGGAAACGCTCAAGAAGCCGTCGGCATCATCGGCCTAGCCCCGTTGGCACCTCAAAGCGTTGGCACAGGCGAGTATGTTGTTGGTGCACAAAAAGCCGTCGGCGTAGAGGTTAACAGCCATTTGACAGTTTGAAAAAAAAAATCGAATTTTGTTTTGATTTTTTCAAAAATTTTAAATTATTTGACAGTTTAATCTCTAAGCATACTCTCAGTTAAAATTGCTCACTCGTGGTCAAACTTGAGCTTCCGGAAAATGGGGTATATACTTTGTTGATAATAGTACCCTATCTATTGATCCCTTGGACCATGATGTCACACGTCTTTATTTTTGAATTCTAAACAATTATTTGACTAAACAACAATGCATAAGTCATAATAAATTTTGAATTCAAATAACAATAAAATGAAAAAAAAAATTAAATTCCTTTTTCTTCAAAATCTAAACCTACAAAAACTCCTATTTCCTTTTTTATTTTGAGAAATCTAAAAAACGGTATTGGCCGTTGAAAACGGATGTAAAATTTTCCATCGTATGCAACCAGGAAAGTCATTTTTCGAAACATGACGTCATTTTGCATAATATATAAAAATTCATGCTTGTTAATTTTCTAAATAACTAGAACACATCATACATGATCATCTCAAAAGATTTTATTTTTGAAATTTCTACCAATTTCATTTTTTTTTCAAAACCAAAAAGGCGATCCAGGGGGGGGGGGGGGGGGGGGGGGTTGGGTGGCAAAAAAGTTTGTTTTCTTTTGTTACGCCGTCACTTCGCCGTAATGGCATGGTCTTTCGGGACCACGTTCTTCCCCTACATCGAGGGCTAGGACGGTCCTGTGCCGATGGATTTTTTCTACGTCGGCGGCCCAACATATCCTATGGCGACGGCTTACCTGGGCCGAGAACCGTGTTGTTGGGATGCCCGGCTCAACATGTCCTACACCGACGGCCCCAACTAAAAGCCGTTGGTGTAGGTTTTGGCCATCGGCATGTTGAGCGTTTCTTGTAGTGTTTAGGGGTGTCTCGAATTTGGATATAACATCTCAGTTGCAAGTCACTTTGCGAATCAGCATGAATCACGATGCATGTCTAAATAATTATGGTAATTTCTTTTCTCGGTTGTAAATCATGTGCAACTAAAAAAAAGTTAGTGGCAACTCATGTGTAACTAAGCAAACCCCATTTGCATGTAATGTGTAGCTCATAGGACAACACTAATCATGACGCAATCTAATGGCTTAGTGCCTTGATTGTCAATTTTGATTCAGTTCAATTTTAGTCGACCTAGAATCAGCACAACCCATAGTTATTTCATGTCCGGTGTTAATATATGTCCGATCAAGATATATTTATAACTTATCCATCTTACATGAATTACATTTTTAAATCAGAAGACTGTTAGAGGGGTCGTTAATTCTAATTTCTAAGTCACCTGAAATAACTATGAAAATTATATTTAGCTAACTTTCATATTTTTGCCAACAAGTTATCAGCTTTTTTTTTTCCTAGTATGGGTGGATGGAAACCTTCAAGCTGAACCATTGGCACATCGCAACTTCTGGATGCGTTCGGTCTGCAGAATGTTCAAACCATACTGAAGTCTAATAATTAATCGTATAAAAATAAACTATCAACGAGATATCGAACAACAAACTATTCCTCGCCATGTTTGAGCTAAATACTAACCCCTCTGTTCGCGAACAAGTGTACTTTTATCTTTATCCTAAGTTCAAGTTTATTTAAATTTAACTAACTTTATAAGAAAACATAAAAACATTTAAGACACTATATTAATATTATTAGATTCATCTTAAAAATTTATTTCATAATCCACCAATTTGATATTGTATATGTTAGTTCTCAATTCTATAAAATTAATCAAATTTAAATAAGGTTGACTTAGGATGAAGCTAAAAATACACTTATTCGTGAATAGAGGAAGTAGGTAGCACCAATAATAAAATTTACATTTAATCTAAACAAGGCTTCGAGCAGGTTTTTAAAGGGAGCAAAAAGAATTGCAGTGATATTGGGTCATTTCCCGTCTACGTCCGCCGGTATGTGCTACCTCGGTATGCACACCGGATATATAGCTATTCGCAACCAAAAAAAAAAAAGCATAGCAATCCATACTTCGATGAAGATAGGTCCTACTCCAATCGAGTAGCTAGTAGCTAGCTTGATCATGGTCATGGTCATGGCAAGGCCAACTGCCCTCTGAAAATTATGGTCATACACCTATCGATACACTCATACACGTAAGGGTTTTGACTCGAGTGATGCCATCGCTGATCGGTCGATCCATAAGAGCATCTCCAGTCGCGTTCCCCAAACCGTCCCCCAAACCGCGCCGGATCGAGCGTTTGGGGGACGTGTTTTGTTCGTGCCGCGTTTGGGGGACGTCGCTCCCCAGCCGCGTCCCCCAAACGCCGCCCCCAAACATTAAAAGTATTTTTTTGGCTAGAAAGAAACTATTTAATAATATTCAAATCGGTTGAACATAAACAAATTATATATAAAACTTCGAAAAAATATAATTAAATACATATAAACTATCTACTTCTTCTTCTTCGCTGATGGCCCCGCCTCGTCGTCGTCATCGCGGTGGCGCTTCCTGCTCGTCACCTCTTCCGAAGAGGCGGTGTCGGCGCTCGACGCGTCGTCGTCGCCGGTGCTCGTCGGCTGCGCCTTGGCCTTGGCCTTGGCCTTGGCGGCCTTGGCCTTGGCAGCCTTCGCCTTGGCCGCCTTCGCCTTCGCACGGGCCACCGCCGCCGCCGCGGCCTCGCTCTCTTCTTCCTCCTCCTCCCAGCCCAGCCATTCCTCCTCGCTGTCAGCCGGCGGCGGGGAATCGTCGCCGCCGCTCGGCGTCCCGGCTTTGTCCCACCAATGGCGCCGGCCGACAGGGCTTTCCTCGGCTGGAGGTGTCGGACGGGAGCCGGGAGATGTAGCTCATCGTCGGCTGGAGGTGTCGGATGGAGGCTTGGATGAATGACGGCGTACGTACGGGTCTTATTGAGCGCGGATGAACGGCGGCGCAGAAGTCGAAGAGAGCGGCGGTTGCTCTTCCGAGGAGTCGGCGCTCCATTCCGGCGGGGTTGGCGCGTCGTCGACGCGGTTGCCAATGCGACGGTTCCGCTTCTGTCAACTGCACCGTCGCTACGTATGTGGCGGTTGAGCGTCCGAAGCCGGCTGACGGGTCGGCCCCGCGCCTCCTCGCCTCTCATTTCGTTGTGTCCGGCGTGCCCGGTGCGTCCCTCGTGGGACGGGGACGGGCTCGGGACGCCGGACACCGTATCGGGGCGCGCCGGACAAAAAAGGGCTTTGGGGCGCGCGGCTGGGAACGTTTTTTTGTCCGGCGCGCCCCAAATCCCTTTAGGGGACGGTTTTGGGGACGCGACTGGAGATGCTTTAACAGGACCTAACCAACAACACCATGGGAACGACTGGCTAAAAGTTAGCTTGGCCCTACATGAGTGAGTACATGCCGTAATGGCAGTGCCAATGACAGCACCACCAAAAGTCTCACCGCACCAGGACACCAAAACCAACCTTTGGTTGAATCTACGATATGATACCGCAGTGGGCATGCACATCAATGGATGTCACCTTCATTTCAATATCGTGGCAAGCCAAGTGAGGATATATGAGTAATTCTTGTATTATCATTGCTTAGGGTATGGGCAGGACTAGATAGGTTGAATGCTAAAGAGTGCCTATGGCATGACACCAGCTCCATCTTCGCCTTGCCACGTAGAATAATTGTTGGCTCCAAGGAGTAGGGATTCAAAGCAAAGCGGCACCCGGTATCTACCGCTAGGGCGCTACCTAAGGGCACTTCGTCACTTATTATACTAACGACGTGGTGAATATAAAAGCATGGGAACGTGGATATATTCGACAACGCGTCACCTAGCACGAGTAGTCTCCTTGACATGATTCGATCCAAAGCTTGCTCTTGGGCCACTGCTGACGTGATTGGCTTACAAGTCTTGATCCCGGCACCACATAGGTCTAGACGCGTAGTGGGTTGAGTTGTATGGTGGGTTGTTGGCTCATCCCAAGCTTGTACAAAATTTATAAAAGCTCTATTTTCTATCAATGCATCGAAATGCAAAGTTGTTTGTGTTTTCGCAAGAAAAAAGTGGCACCAATCAATAAATTAGTTGTACCATTTTCTTAGCGATAAATTCATTTTGTACTGCCCTACTTTAGCGGGTTTATGCGGGGCAACGGCTTGCATCCCTACCGAGGAACAGGCTCTACGAATAATTCCTCAACTCGGGGAAAAGGGAGGATGCAGTTAAAGTGAGCCAGACTCTGTGAACAATAAGATCAGGGTAATAAAGCTTACATTTTCTGAAAATAACTCATTGTGTGAGCCATTTTCTTGTCGAAACTACTACCCGATGTAAAATGGGATCCGTTACGGTCATAGAATGACTTGTTTTCTCGCAACAATAAACATTTGACTTAGACTTTAGACTTTGGAGTGGGTGAGTAAGGCAAATTTGCACTAAAGAATCAAGGCAAGCCACAAATGGCAAAACTGTTGCTTGCCCCATTAATTCATGGCTTGCTTTTGGGGTCAAACAGGGAAACGGTCTTCAAGCCTTGACGAGGACGTCTCTAGGGTTGGGTTGGAGGGTCTTATCAATGACACCGAGCTGTTCATCATGGGTTTGGCGAGTGTGAATGAAATGGAAGTGGTGGTAGTTAGCTGGCTAATGCTCTGACGCGTGTCCTCTCCCAATCTTCTTCTTTTTTAACATAAGTCCTCTCCCAATCGATGGAGTGTAGTTGCCGTTAGGCATCTCGCACTAACGATTCCGAGTACTATCTTTTGCGTAGGTGTCAATCCTTGTTAACGAAACTGTCTCTCTCTCTCTTTTTTTTTTTTCTTTTGAGGCAACAGCCCCGCAGCAAATTTTATTCCAAAATCAAGAACAAAGTTATATGTACAAAAGAAAAATGAACCTACCTACAAAAAGAAAGATAAGACTCTAAGGCAGAGCCCTAATCCAAGCTAACAAACCTTCTCTATGCTTAGTCTTGATTCTATACTATAAAAGAGAGATATCATGAATGAACTTGGCCTTCCACCTTCCAAAGGTAGGCCTCTCCTGTCTGGAAATCTTCCCATTCTGAATCAACCAAATGTTCCAGTATTAACACTTCCATTAAGAAAGGTTTAGCAAAATTAATCTTGGCATGCGCCACCACCCTTTGCAAATCATTACGAGATATCCAATCAATCTGAAGGTAGTTCCGAACTCTGATACTGAAATTACATTCAAAGAACAAGTGAATTCGATCCTCATGAGCTCTCAAAGGACAAAGTCCACAATGATAATCCTCAGTGACACGACAGTGTCTCCTCTGAAGTAAATCACGAGTATTCAATCTATCTGAAACTCTCTTTCGTAATGTATAGTGCTACTTTGATTCGTTAAGACAAAAAAACTTCAGCAGTACTGAATAATTACTCTGTTTTGAGAGAGAAATGGAGCAATGAGCTGTGGCCAGGTGATACTAATGGATTGCGTATGTTGAACGGTTCTTGGTGGCTGCCATGAGTAGAAGAAAATGAATCAAACGAGATTGACCTCTTGGATGTACGCTTGCGTCTCCAATTTTCACAAGAGAAACTTTCCTGTTTCTTGTATAGGAACAGGGTGGACCTATTGTTGCAGGCAAAACAAAGAAGGCAACGTAAGTGGCAGCGATAATGATGCCTCGATCATTGTCTTGTAGTCCTAATTAATGAGTATCCAGGACATTATCTTACTCCTACTGTCCAACAAACTAAAGATCGTCATGATGTCTTAATCACTGAGCTGAATCCTGGTGCCTTCTCTTCTCATTGTTCTAATCATTGAGCTAAATCTGGTGCCTTCCCTTCAGATTGTCTTAATCATTGAGCTTAATCCGTGTGCCGTCCCTTCGGATGAATCTTGTCTAATCGCACCGCCAGCCACGTTATACAGGTGTGACACTGATAGCCCAGCTTATGCATTTCAATCATTCAAAATGTTGAAATCTCGTTCGGTGATTTCCATTCAGACGCCTCAGAGAGAAAAAATGCATTCAGCAAAGTAGCTCAGCAAAATCACTGGCCACGTAGGCATTGCAGGAGAAAGAAACAGACCAAGATCAGTAAGCTATCAAATATGGCCCATCAAATTCGGATCACCTCATAATTGCCAAACTGACGCTTTGCATCAGACATAAATCGGATTTGCATAGGCTGCAACGACCCTGCTGCTGACTCAGATACACGGATGGAAGGAAAGAAACCATAAGAAAGGAAATGAACGAAGTCTGTCGACTTATGATAGATAGTCTTCAGTTCAGTTCCATGGTTCAATCCTCTATATATAGTGCCCTAGAGGCCACACTGACATGGCATAACAGGAGCATTACCTAGAATCGTTGATTCATAATAAATTGGGCACGTGATTTACAGTTCTAATAAGGATAGGGCTTCAGCCGGAGCAGAGCTTTTCGAGGGCCATGTTCTCGTCGCCGTTGACACTCTTCAGGGCACTTCTCACCATATCCTCAGGGAAGCCCATCTCTACCAGCTTCTGCACCTGCAGTTTGCATAAACGAAGGAATTCTGAGAATCCACAGCTTTGCTCCTATAGCAAATGACATGGTATACATTTTGATAACAGTACCTTCTCTTCCATGCCGGTGGAGTCGCTCTTTGCATATGCCTCCGTCCAATAGCGAGCAGTATTGACAAATGTGGACTTGTCACGTAGATACTGCAAAAACAGATGACAAGAAATGCTATTAGTAGACAGTGAGTCAGTTAACCTGACAGTGAAGACCACTGTCCTGAAATCCATAGGGATTTCTGGGTCTGTTGAGTTCGTGAATAACCATCGGTCCATCACAGTGAAACTTCAGGTCTTGCCCTGCATCACTGGAATGACAGTATAAAACCTAAAAAGGGACCCAGGCCCGCCCTGGAGCACAAATATAATCACTTCTAGATTACAGACCTGCCTAGATTGACTAACTAAGTGAATATCGAACAACATGGTAGACTCCAAAATCAAGCTCTGAGCTGAATTTGTTGCTTATATGCCTGAGTACTATCAACTTTTACTCACTACCTTGTGCGAATTATTATTTTTAGCCTTATCTTTCCTCCATTTCCAGCCAGGTTAGGTTAAGTAATGAACAATCTTGTAAAATATCACACCTCTTGAAGGTATGATTAGAAAGATCATATTATAAAATTATCGGAGTATATTATTAATTAAATTACATAAACAGAGTAGATTAGGTACTGAGTGCTCAAAGGCTTGTTTACGACCAAAACTACCGTACATGCTCAGGTATCATCCAGCACCAAACTCAAACTGTATGTAGAGCATGTAGAATACCCGGTATGAAATTCACCTAAACCTTGAAATCAGCTGCAATGGTGACCTCAGTTGTGTTGATTGGCATGACAACCAACGTTGCCACAGGAATATGAATGTTAAATGTGCGGTAACCCAGACATGACGAACGATAGCTGTTCCGCCACAGGTACTAGTATAGGGCTGATGTACTGGATGCTACAGTATAAATAAAATAACACATTTACAGTACAGTAACACTCTGGTGCTATTCTACAATAGGTAATATATCGCAGTTCTGCACAAATACACAGCTGAATTTAAAGAAATTACCCCAGGAAGAGGAAATGTCAATTTAACTAGCGGTGCACAGGTAGTTCCCAGGGTAGAAGTAAGTGGTGTGCCAAAACATGGTACTAAATAATAAAGAGAAAAATTCAGACCTGTTGTGCAACAACAGCATCCTGAGGATCATCAGGGGCTGGAGCAGAAAGCAGAGCTTGAAGGGATAGCAACGCCGTCTTCAAGGTAAGGGCTGGGCTCCACTGATCTTTCAGTATGTCCAAGCAAATTGCTCCATTCTGGCTGCTAATGTTTGGGTGCCTTCAACATAGGTTGGAGCAGAAATCAGCATTGCAGACAAGTAAATTGTACTTATCAGTCAGGAAGCATCAGTTACTCACTGCAATACATCGAGAATATAAGAACATTTGTGTAGGTAACATTATACACATTTTAAAACTGGATGGCTCTCCCCCATTTGAAGAGTAAATAAACTTGTTACAATCCCTTAAGAGTTAAGATATACCAATACTGAAACTGCATTCATTTAATCTACAATGTCCTACTGCTAATGGCCATATTTGGTCAAATAAAAAGAAATATAAAGAACAGGAAATCCATGTCAATTGTTAGCCTAGAGTCTTACAGTAATGGATCCTTGGATGGCTCTCCCCCATTTGACGAGTAAATAAACTTGTTACAGTTCCTTAAGAGTTAAGATATACCAATACTGAAACTGCATTCATTTGATTGATCTACAATGTCCTACTGCTAATGGCCATATTTGGTCAAACAGCAAGAAATATAAAGAACATAAAATCCATGTCAATTGTTAGCTTGGAGTCTTACAGTAATGGATCCCTACATATGAGGAACATTGTGATCCTCCTTCACAAAGGTCTATACAGAGAGGGAAACACAAGCAACAAACCACAGGGAGAAGGAAAGCTTGCATACCATACTTTGGTGATGAACTGCATCTTGGGAGGCTCAAACGGATAGCCACCTGCCAATCAAAGAGCACAGAGATTTCAGTTAGACGATAGTAACATTTTCCGCAGCTCCGCTTCTCTGACTTCCTGGCATCAGCTTACTGAGGCAGAATTCTGCAAGTGACGAATGCACACAATCTATTGTAACTGATTGCCTGATTGGATACGGATCATTCTTCTGACCACAGCAACATGATGTTTGGCGAGCAATTCAGGGCCCTATGGCTAGTAGTATCCTACAGAACATGACGCAGAACACACCCTGAATCAAGTGTGTACATCAGCATAATTCGGACCTGAGGCACAAATCTGTCGGCGCAAACACAGCTTTGCTTCGATGTAGGTTCTTAAATAAATGGCTAATTTGCCCAATCGGATCCTAATCTTGAACGATCTAGGGGCGCAGACAAAACCCTACCCGAATCTACCGTGCCCCGCGGCCCGCCGAGGCCAACGGCCAAACCCCTCGCCCCGATCGCTGCCAAATCGCGGAGCAGGGTCGGGGGACGGAACGGGAATCCCCACAGGAACGCGCGCGGGAGGGAAGGAAGGCAGTAGCGAGACGGGCCGGAGCGAGCGGTGACCTGGGAGGCGGATGTCGATGCGGAAGATGCCGCCCTGGTAGGGGGTGTCGAGGGGCCCGGCGATGGTGCCGGTGAGGTGGGTGATGCTGGAGCCCCCGTCGTGGAGCGCGATGGAGACGCCGGAGACGTCCGAGTCCCGGTTGCACTCCGTCAGCTCCTTCTGCACGCGCGACACGTCCACCATCCTCGCCGACGGCGATCTCCACTCTTGCTGTCCCTGGAAGCAACCGGGGGGCGGTGGGGATGTGTTGGAGCGCTGGGAGGAGGGAGAAGGGCGGCGGAGTATCTATCGAGTAACTTTTATTCTGTATAGGTAATCTATGGAGTTACTAGAAACGCTATTAGTATATGTTTTTTTACAGCAGTAAAGTAATGTGATCCTGCTAATAATTAGTTAAAAATACTGAGCTAATTATCACCTTATCTTTGTTTGCAAATATACTCCCTACATTTATTTTGAATTTTTCGGTGTCGTGGACAAAAACTGAATGGCAGCACAGACAACTTGAAAGATGAGAACCTGATGCTTCGCAAGACGCATTCAGGTTGCGTCTTGTAAACACCAAATCAAACAAAGGAATGACTCCACGTACCAGGATCTTTCACTCTTTAGTCTCCTCAATCAATTAACCTACAGTACGTGAGATGTCAAACATGACGATTATCGATTTCCATCCAGTGAAGAACAGCAACATACAACAACAACAGCGATAAGAGATAACATGAATTACAACAACAACAGCAGATCTTTGCATCTTGCGCTTCCCAGACTGGGGTTCTGTTCCGATCGACACAATTTGATCTCCGCATCACCCACCAACCAATTGACGTTCATCAACACAAAATCCATTCACCTACCATACACCGCCAAGCAAGCAGCGCTAAACTTACTAGCGACTGCTAAAAGAATCTGACCTCCTATCCTCTAGACTGGTTTCCGCTGGCCCTCTACGCGCCAACCTGTGTTTGCTTCGGGCCGCCATTGGCACGGGCATACCTCCCATTCTCGTTTGGGAAGGGCCGTGGCTGGTGGAAGCCGTTCCCGTTGTGGTGGTGGTAGCCGTTCCCCTGGGGCGGCGGCCCTCGCCCACCACGACCCCCGGAGTACTCGTTTCGGTTCCTCCTGTTGAAGTTCTCACCGTCGTTCCGCCTGTTGAAGCTATCACCGTCGTCTCTCATGTTGTTGAAGTCATCACCGTTCTCGTCCCTCCTGCTGTGGAAGTTATCACCACCACGGTAGTTCGCATTGTTCCCATAGCCACCACCACGTCCTCCACCACGGTGACCCCTCCCATATTGGAAACGGCCGCCTCCACCAGCATTCATGACAACACCATTCACAACTGCAGAAAGAGTTCAAGTTAAGTATCTCGTTACAAATGCTACAATGAGCTAGCAGACTCTCCAGACAGCATCTTGAAAATTAACAACCAAACCTCTATTAAGACTAATACTAGCAAGAAGAAAAGACATTGATAGAACACCACAATATTCTGACCTGGTGCCATACGGCCAAAGTACACAAATATTGCAACACATTACACACGCATTTTTTACATGTTGGGAAAACCAAGATGCATATCACCAAATTAAGAGTTACCATTGGCAGAGTAACAAACTGGACAAAAAAAGTAAGGTTGCCTACCTCTCGTACTGGTCCGCTTCTGCTCAATACGCACTTCAAGCTCATTTATAAATAGCGGAGAAGCCTACGCCACAATAAGATATGAAGGTTACATTATCTCCACAGGTATTGTAAAAACACAATCTGTCCATTATAGGCAAACCTGAATTGCAGCTTGCATAGCTTGCTGGGTTTCAAATTCAACAAAGCCAAAGCAGTACTGATCGACCTGCAGCAATAAAAGGAACAATGTCAGACAAACAGCTTAGCCAGAGCCAAAACCAACTGCTACTAGCTTACTACTAACCTTGTTGTTCCTAACTTGGATGCCACCAGGCTTGATTGCACCAAATTTCTTGAACTCTTCTTCAACCGTTTGAGTAGTCGAATTGAAAGGCAAACTCTTGACGAAAATCGAATAGCCTTGTTCTGCAGGGTAAAATAATGTTATCACAACTATCAATGTCAAAAGGACTGCATACGCCAAATTAAACCATAACCAACCCTCATGAGAAGTTTTGTTCTTGGTAACACTCGTGGCAGATGGTGCGGTTTCAGGAGCTTTCACGGAAGACTTTTCTGGACCTTCAACAGCCTTGATCGCAGGTTTCGTCACAGGTTTAGGAGATGGTTTAGATTTGACAACTGGAGTTGGTGGGCCCTCCTTCATGACTTTCACCTGCAGGTCACCAATTAGAAAGAGCCTCAATGATGTGTACAAAAGCTATAGTATCAAAAGAAGTCCACAAAAGAAATAAGCCCTTCACTTCACGGTTACATTAGGAGCATGGCCATAAGAGACTATTGGAAAATAAAATAGAGATGGAGAAATTACAATTGATGCGTAAGTCTTCTTAGTGACATCTTTCTGAGCTGGAGGGGGAGAAGCAGCAACAGGGGTCTTTTTTGGAATATCCTTCTGAGCTGGAGGGGGGGCAACAGCAACAGAAATCTTTTTCACATCCTCTTTGGTCACCTTCACAGGTGGCTCGACATTATTTTCAACAGTTCCATTAGCAGTGGGGTTATTTTCAACAGTTGTGCCAGAGTTCGGAACTTGCACGTCCGCAACAATGTCAGTGGTCATATGCTCCACCGCCACAGCTGGAGTAGGATCTGCCACTGTTGAAATGTCAGTACACATGGGGATTACAGGTAATTTAGAAGGGATGCAAAATATACTCGACCTGATTGAGCAACAGGCCCATCCTTCAGAGTTCTTTCATTTCCTTGATTCCTTTCTGATATCAACCTTAAAATATCATTGAGAACAAAATAGCCACCACTTTCTTGTGGTGCAAGGAAGAACGTCTGTGTAAATCTTTGGCAAACGCCATCAGACATGGTTAATGATCCAGTAACAACAATGATAACGCCACCATTGTGAGATAAGAGTGCATCTGCAGTCTCTATCTCTGTTAAGTATTTGCTGAAGTCCATAGACAATATTTTCTTGTTGATCTCCTGTTCAAATACAGGAGGTGTAAATAAGGAGAAATAGTCAAGGGTAAGGCCGTACCAGCTGTAGCAACAATTTTTCGCAGAACTTACAGGCAATGTTGTTACGTATTCCATGACTCCATCAGAACCTGTCCGGCCAATCCTACTTGTATCTTGATAAAACTTATGCGCCTGGTCTGGTGTCTCGTGTAGAATGTGGTAATATTGCTCAACAAATACAGAGCAAATCTATACAAGAAAAGATGTCAGTCAAATCAAGTAATGAACGCATGTAATAGCCAGTTCACAGGAGAGGAAACCCACCACTTGGGGGCTTAATGGAGGGGACGGGGTTCCTGCTTGCATTGCCATCGCTGAAAGAAAACTATACATTAAATACATAAAAGAAATATTAGATGCATGTAAAATGTAGCAGCATTAAAAGAATGATGATTTAGAAAAGGGCGATTGGTCCAAAGAACATCAAGATAAATGGCAGCAACATTGAGAGAACCTAAAGATCAGAATAACTATTCAACCATTGACAATTTTCTTTGACA
>NC_061513.1:41025769-41088912 GCF_022539505.1 Lolium rigidum | reverse complement strand
GAAACAAGTTCACCTGTTGTTTAAGTAGCTTCGCACGAGCTCTTGTAATTGGTCCAATCCGAACTTCATCGGACTTGAGCTTCACAGCAGGTTCACCTTCATCTATCAATGACGGAAGTAGTGGTGTAGTAGGGATGTCCTCATCACAAGGGGAGCAAGTCTGACCGCGTAGGCCTTGGAGACAAACTTAAAAATAATGTTGATGAGGGCGATAGGTCTGAACTGTTTGATCTGATCAGCGCCCTTAACTTTCGGGATCAGGGAGATAATCCCGAAGTTGAGGCGCGCGATGTCTACCCTCCCTAGGGCAAATTCGTTCAGGATCTTCAGAATGGGGGCGCGGAGAATCTCCCAGAATCTCTTGAAGAAGAGGACAGGTAGGCCATCCGGGCCAGGGGCAGAGTCAGGCATCATGCTGAGAAGGACCTCGTCAAGGTCCTCCGCAGTGAAGGTGTGCTCCAGCTCTCGGTTATCAATGTTCGAGATTCTACCCTCCTCCTCCCAGAGGTTGTCGCCCAGGGCAAACCTCCTAGGTTCTCCCACCGAACCCATCAGGCCCTGGTAGAACTGGTAAATGTGTTCCATTAGGGCCTGCTGCTCATCGATCTCTCCCAGATCAGTCAAGAGACGGGGGATGGTGCACTTCCTCCTGCACCCATTTGCAATAGCATGGAAATAGGCAGTACAAGAGTCCCCCTGCAGGGTCCACCGGAGGCGACTGCGTTGCCTCCAGTATTCCTCGTCGATCCTGTCCATGGAGACCAGCTGATCTTCGAGGTGATATCTGAGGGCCCATCCCTCTTCGTCAAGGCCTGGCCCATCAGCCTGGCGATCCAGGTCGCCCACCTGCGCAAGGAGTTCGGCTTTGCGATCTCGCCGCTCCTTTCCCAGGTTAGCTCCCCAGCCTTTCAGGAATTGGCGGGAGTGGCGCGATGTGCATTGCCAAAGGTCAATGCAACACCTGTGCGGTCCTAGATCCAGAAGGAAGTGGTTGAGCTTGTCCCTCATCAGCTCAGGAAAGCCCGGGACCTCAAACCACCAAGATTGGAAGAAGAACCGGGAAATTCTCTGTGGTGCGTTCATGCCATCACATAAGAGGAGAGGGGTGTGGTCCGACCCAATCCTAGTGAGGGCAGTGAGGGAGCACAGAGGGAAGGCAACCTCCCAGGCTGGGGACACCAAGACTCGGTCCAGAACGCAACTGACTGGGTCGAGTCGCTTGTTGGTCCACGTGAAGCAAGCCCCTGCTCGGTCAAGCTCTCTGAGCGCCATAGAAGCAATGGCCTCATTGAACTGAAGCATCCTAGCCCTGTGGATGTTCCCATTGTTTTTGTCCGCGCCACACCGGATTAAGTTGAAATCGCCCCCACCACCACCGGGTAAGGCGAGGCGTTCACAGCTTGGGTGAGCTCCCCAGGAACTCGTCCGTGCGGCGGTGGTCGGCCGGCCCATAAACAAGGAAGAAGGACCACCGAAGCCGGTTGTTGCGCTGGAACACCGGGGCGGACAAGAAGAAGGAGCCGCTCTTCCAGGCCCCTACCTCGAAAGCATCATCATTGAAGCCAAGGAGCATTCCTCCCGAATGACCGTCTGCCGGGACCCAGTTCCAGACATATTGGCTACCAAACTCCAGGCTACGAAGTTCGGCGGTGGAGAAATCCGCCTTGATTGTTTCCTGGAGACCGATGATGTCGTAGCAATTATGGCGCAGGTAGTTCTTGAGCTGCGTACGGCGACCCTGCTCGCCGAAGCCCCTAATGTTATAGATTAGGGCTCTCATGGCTTACCCTTAAGCTTCATCCCGCGCCCCTTGCGGGCCGTCAGCAGAGGTCGTGTGGAGCGTTTTCTCCGCGACATGCTACGAGTGATACGTGTCGGGGGGGTGGGGGGAGCTGGCCTTCCCACAGCCAGCTTCCGCCGGTAGATCAAGGGCATCGGAGAGATCCGCCCCCTTCCCCAGGGGAGTCTGCGGTGTTCTCGACTGCCTCCCTGGCAGCGAGCTCAGCGGCCTGGCGCGCCTTATCGGCCGCAGCCTTCGCGAGGGCTGCCTGGACCTGTTCCTTCGCGCGAAGGAGGGTGATGGCCTCTTCCCGGGTGCCCGCACTCGGTACGAAGACAATGCAGCTGTCGGTGATTACAGAGGAGATGTGCGAGTCAGAGAGGGAGGGCACGGCAGCGAAGGGGTTAGTACCTGGTCCAGAAGGAGGAGGATCGAGGTTCTTGGCCTTGGCCAACAGCTTGGCCTTCTCCAAGACCGGTAGGTTTGCCGCCGGGCCCTGGTTCCTGGAGCTCTTCCGCACCGCACCCGCCGCCGTCGTCTTCTTGGCAGTCCTTGGCGACGCCTGCACTTCCACCACCTTGGTGCGCTTGCCCTGGGAGAGGGAGATGGCGGCGATCACCTCGCCGCAGAGGTCCGGCTCCGAGGTCGGCGTCGGACCCGGCGCCACCGCGGGGACCTGGCCGGTGGGGCTGTCCAAGAGCCAGGCGTCCACGGGGTCGGAGACGTGGGACACCGTCTCTCCCGACGCGAGGGACTCCTCCAGGCCTGGGAGAGAGGTGTCCATGGGTGTGGGCGCGCCGTCTCCAGTCTCCGGCCGGTCCAGATCAGCAAGGGCCTCAAACCTGCGGGAGAGGGAGAGGCCGGGAATGCTGCCGGCCAGGTTGGACCCATACTGGTCCGAAATCGCACCCAGCGGAGGGGTGCTGCGCGTGCCCGGCGCAGCCGCCCGCGTGGTCTTCCCAGACCCACCCAGCGACCCGCCATCTTGGCCGGCCTTGGTGATGTTTGCGGCGCCCGACTTGTCGTTCTTGTCGTTCCTGCGGTGGCGGTTCCAGCGCTCACCGTCGCTCTTGTCGTCGGAGTCCAGGTCGTCCAAGTCGTCATCATCATCATAGCGAGGAGCTGGCGGCTTGGGCGGGCCGCTTGCGCCACCTCCCCCGGGCGCGTTGAGCTCAGCGAACACTCCCAAAGTGTATGGTTCGCCATTGACGCAGGCCTGCCTGGTAAATATTTCTAATCCCACGTTAACGATAGTCGATAGGCTGGGAAGTCGCGTGATGGTCCCTGACGCGATAGAACGTCAAAATCGTCGAGCGCGATTGAACTTGGAAATTAACCGTCAGTTTCTTGTTTTTCGATCAGTGTTCTTGTGTTATATAGTAGGTCAAGATCCAAGCAGGTAGCTAGCCGGGCTGCTAGGGTAGGCACCGCTGGCTTGATTGCTCTCCTCGTTTCGCTTTCGAACTCTCCTGTCAAGCGGAATTAAGAGATATGATTAACTCGATTGCTTTAATTAATTAGTGCGTAATGCCGTCCGTTAAGCTAGCTGCAGCTAGCGGTTTGTTTAAGCTATGTCTAAGCAAGCGTTAGGTGGTACGTTCAGGAAAAGAATATTTGCCTGAAGCAAGGTCAAGGTCAACGCAAATACATATGCAAGTTCAAAAAAAAGGTAAAAGCAAATGGCACATCGCTGAGGATCGAGAGGTGCCTACCTTGTGTATGCGTGTGTCTGCTTCTTGCAGCCTGCGCCGCTGATACGTCGGTCGGCGTGGGCGAAGGTTGAAGAACATGATCGAGTCGTGCCTGCATGCACGGTGAAAACAGGACCCTGTCCTGCTCCTGCTTTATAGCCGTTTGCTTGGCCTAGCTCTTATTTGCTTTACTATCGTTTGCTGCCGTGGGTGATATGGCACCTGGCTGTTGCGGGTCTACCGTAGACAACAACTCTAGCATGGGCTGCTGTACCGTTACGTCTTACGTTGCTTTCAACCTGCTTTTGCATGCAGAATAGGAATCGCGTATAGCAGTATGGACGTAGGTGTACCAACCCCGAGATCTGCGATCCTGTTTGTACCCGACGAGGCGACGACTAGGACCCGTCAGGCCTCTGGGAAAGTGTCTGCGAAAGGAGGCCAGAAATGACCAGGAAAGAATATCGGCTTTTACTTTTGAATTTTCGATCGCAACCGTACCTACTGTAATCGGCACGCCGTGGAGGTAGGTACCACTGCTGTTCGTGGCCGCTAGATGAATGTTTTTTTTTTTTTGAATTTTAATAGTTACTATTACCGGCTAGGAATATTGAGTAAATAATTCACAATTTTTTTTAAAGTTGGAACATAAGTAGTTCAGATGCAAGCTAGTATCCGTATCTGTCGCCTCCAAATTTAAACACTAATTATTGGAGAACAACCGGGACAATTATCACAAGAAAAGCTATCCGTCTTGGTATTTTAGTTTTGAATAGCCGTCTCCTATTAGGCTGGTCATAGTGCATAGTATCATATTGTAGTATCATGCATATGATACTTGTGTATGATATTATCACTATAGTGGGTGGTATTATAGAGTACTATCATAATTTTCTAAATTTATTGTTTTATAGAATCCCAATACAAAATGTGTGTACAAGATCTATTTAACATTAGCTTTTCTCGTAATGTGCGCTATGATACAGTATCCACCTATGTTACTCTAATCTTGTCTCTCCTCATTAATTAGATGCCACATCAGCATTTTTGTGGGCCTAAGATGCATGATACTACCTAAGATACTAGCACTATGGCCAGCCTTAGATATTTATTCGATAGCTCCATAATAAGAGAAGCTCCTGGATATGTATAGGTTATGGCTGATGATGACCACTAAGCTTATTTTGACATAAAACTGGGTTGACTTTAGACTACATGGGAATTAAGATTTGCTACATTTCTTTTTCATTAGAGTGTAGAGGCCAGGAACAAGCACAATGTAAAAACCGGTAGTTCATGCTAGCTAATTTCCTCGGTTTTTGGCACAAATTTTGTATTGGAGTAGATTACCAAAAAATATGATGTATGCACAAACTCTCTACTCCCTCCGTCTCGGTTTATAGGACTTGCGCACATCCTTAGATCATCAAGAGCAAGTCTAGGGAAATCTCCACAACTTAAGTTGTGTCTTTGAAGGTGGCAAATGAACCTTTACAACAAGCATGAGGAAATCTTCATAACTTAATTGGAGTCTTCCAAGAACCACCATGAAGCTTTACATCATACAGATTGAGCTTTGATGTGTCATCAACCATCTAGAGTTCCAATAAATTAAGAGAAATTAATAAGCACACGAACTTTCATCAGGGAGAACTCAAAATGATGCAACAAGTGCAATGACAATAACACAATAAGTGCATAAGTCCTTCTCTCGAAAATCCCACCAAACAACAAAAACTATGGATGAATAAGAGAGAAGGAACAAGGGAGGAAATAAACAAATGAATTCAAGATCTAAATTCAATATCTCACCCTCACGTGGAAATATATGTCTTCATCTCTTCTCTCTCTTTTTCCTCAAATAGATGCAAGAACCATAGAAATGATCAAGAGATGGAAAGATCAAGAGGGTCAAAAAATGGAGGGGAAAAGCGTGCTAAAAAACTTGGGAACCATTGAGAAAAAAGAACACATTAAAAAGGTTACCCGAAAATACAACAGTTACAACTTTACAGCGCGAGGGCCGAAACTTCGAGGGCAGGATCACCAAAACTTCCATCCCTAAGATCCAGTACATAAACATCCACAACTTTTGCATCCTCACTCCAATTTTGGTAAACTTGTGCTCGTTTTGAAGATAAAAACAAACTCTAGAACTCCATACAAAAAAAACAAAAAAACCAAAGCAGGATAAAACCAAAAGATGATTTTTTATCTCTTAAATTTTTTCTAGCAAAATCCAAAAAACAAAAAAAGCAACAGATGTGTCATTTGAAAACCAGTTTTGATGAACTTGAGCTTCTCTTGGAGATAACCACAAGCTCTAAATCCCCACAAAGAGAAAATACAAATAAAACAATTTGTATGAAGTTAAGCTTATCTTCATGCAAATGTTTGATCTCTATACGAACAATGAAATCAATTTAATCACTTGAGAGCCGAATTGATAGTACAAATATCAATACTATAACCTGATCTTCCAACTAATACCGACCGGTAAAAGGAAAAACCTATCAAGGATATCCCTTTGCCTTGTGCATTTCCCTTAATCTAGATGATGACGATCTTGACCTCCTCAAGTAGCAACACCTTTTTGATTATGCTCGCTCGATGAAGACTTTTAAATTGCTCACCATAGAACAATATGGGAGAGCTTATCTTAGGCACATCTTCACATGACCATTATCACCAAATGGAAGGAAATTTTTAAGCATACACATTTTTTCAAGATGCTCATCTTGAACTTGCACTTCTCAAACTTCTTGAAAATCACCCGTTTATGTCATCCTCCTATGGTTATATGGAATCTTCATTTTGATGCATGCCCATAGAGAGATACATAAACCCACATGGAAACACCAGACCCACAGATCATGGGTTAGTTCACAAAGTGCAATCATCAATTTCTTACCATACCACGTGAGATCACTTGATCCCACTCGGTAAATCTTCTACGCCTTGTGTGTTTTGATCAATTTGAATCCACTATTTGCACTTTGTATGTATCAAACATGTATCATTTGTTCTCTTTTCATCATCATCTCCTCCTCCTCCTTCTCCTGCTTCTTCTTCAAGAAATGCTCAACATTAGCTCAACTCTCCCATGACCAACTCCGGACCACTCCTTAAAAAACCCCTTAATCATCACCTAATATTCTTCTGTCTACCTTGAAGCCAACATATGGTTCAAGAATTATATATAGACAAACCCTTCAAGTATATATCAATGCAAACAATAATTCATAGAGATTTTTCATTAATTACCAAAACCACACATTTGGATCAATGCTCTTTCAACAAGTTTTAAAGAATAACATGATGAATTTGGTGACCGCATCATCACTTGTGTCTAGGATAATGGAAGAGTATGATCAGAGTCAAGGATTGTTTTAATCTAAGAAAAAGTAAGCTGTTTCGGGATACGCCTAGTATTGCTAGATCTTTTCACATGACCCACGACTTTGGGGTGAATAGGTTATCTAACTCTTGGAATCGTGTAAAACCTTTCAGTTAGGATTGCCTCGATCCTACATAGGTGAATGATTTGACCACCAACACTTGTGTCCCATCGAACCCTAACCTAGTATTGCACAAATCCAATTAGTGTAGGAAACTGTTCCAGTTCCACTCGGGTCTAGCCCTCGTGACCTATTTCAATCGGATCATGACTAAATGTTCCGTTCCCCTTAAGTCTATGAGACCTTGTATAGGTTCATTACCACTCAAACATGACTGGTGAGATATGCAACAATGTCTGGTCCTCCTAATTTCGCTTGCACTTTGTTTGGATGAAATGAATCTGATCTGGAATTAAATTGGAATGGGAATTCCAAATGCAAGATAGAAATGAATTAGCCTCCAATTTGAATTATGTTGTTTGGGTGTGCTTGGAATTTGTCGTTGGAACCAAAGGGTGTACCCAATTCCAATTCCTATTTGGATGTACATACCATGTAATTTGATGTTTGTTGAGTTTGAACAATATAAATTTGTGTAAATGTATAAAAAATAGCATATGTATAATAGAATTATATATATTATTTTCCACACGTAATAAAACATTAAAATATTGGAATAAGGAGAAAACTACAACACGCATGACACAAAATACTTTTCAAGTATCGAAAACATGGATAATAATTGTTTCTCTAACAAATAGCATAAAGTGGGTAGTTTATGTTTGTTATACAGAATAGCACACATGTTGCACAAAGTGGATAGTTCATAAACAAGAAAGTAGATTGATAAGGGGTGGCCCGATCTTCTCAGTAAGCAACGGTGCTGATGATGATCACGGGGCGAACACAGCGGAGGTAACTTGATGAAGTGGATGATAACTTGTATGACGCAACGAGATCTCTCGATTGGTCCCTGATGTCTACGCACGCTTCTATTCCTGTAGACAGTGTTGGGTCTCCAAGAGCAGAGGTTTGTAGAACAGCAGCAAGTTTCCCTTAAGTGAATCACCCAAGGTTTATCGAACTCAGGGAGGTAGAGGTCAAAGATATCCCTCTCAAGCAACCCTGCAATTACGATACAAGAAGTCTCTTGTGTCCCCAACACACCCAATACACTTGTCAGATGTATAGGTGCACTAGTTCGGCGAAGAGATAGTGAAATACAAGTAATATGGATGATTATAAGTAGTAATAGCAATCTGAAATAAATATGGCAGCAAGTAAACATGTAGCAGAACTTATTGGAAACGGTGTTTCAATGCTTAAAAACAAGGCCTAGGGATCATACTTTCACTAGTGGACACTCTCAACAATGATCACATAAATAAATAACTTCTCTTCACTTGTGCTACTTTCAAACACTCTCTTGTTGGATAACAAACACCATTCATTGTGTAGGGCTACAAGAGCACCCTCAAGCCGGAGTAAACAAACTCCACAACTTCATAAAGGAAACACACACGATGCGCACACTGTCACCGTCACACCGTGGAGAGTGAATCCGGAGTTCATATTAAAGTAACCTTTAGAGTGCATAGTAATAGTTAACTTCATAACCTACAAGAGATTACAATCATAACCTACGCCAAGTACTTCATGATGCACACACTGTCAACATTACATCATGGAGGAGGAATAGACTACTTTAATAACATCACTAGAGTAGCACATAGATTAATAGTGATACAAAGCTCATGATCACATAAAGATCACATGGGAGAGAGAGATGAACCACATAGCTACTGGTACAACCCTTAGCTTCGGGGGAGAACTACTCCCTCCTCATCATGGGAGTCAGCAACGGCGATGAAGATGGCGGTGGTGTCGATGGAGATGACTCCGGGGGCAATTCCCCGTCCCGGCGGCGTGCCGGAACAGAGACTTTTGTCCCCCGAAACGGAGTTTCGCGATGGCGGCGGCGTCCCTGGAGTCTTTCTGGAGTTTCGTCAATTCGTCTCGGGTTTTTAGGTCACGAGGGACTTTATAGGCGAAGGGACGGAGTCGGAGGGGCCAGGGGGCCCCCTCCCCATAGGCTGGCGCGGCCAGGGGGCCACCCGCGCCGCCTTATGGTGTGGGTCCCCTGCTGCCCTTCCTCGTCTCCCCTTCGGACTTCTGGAACCTTCCGTGAAATATAAGATCGTGGGCTTTCGTTTCGTCCAATTCCGAGAATATTGCCCGAACAACCTTTCTGGAACCAAAAACAACAGAAAACAGGAACTGGCACTGTGGCATCTTGTTAATAGGTTAGTTCCAGAAAATGCATAAAAACATTATAAAGTGTGAGCAAAACATATAGGTATTGTCATAAAACTAGCATGGAACATCAGAAATTATAGATACGTTGGAGACGTATCAAGCATCCCCAAGCTTAGTTCCTACTCGCCCTCGAGTAGGTAAAGGATAACAAGGATAATTTCTGAAGTGACATGCTATCATAATCTTGATCAATACTATTGTAAAGCATATGATGAATGAAGTGATTCGAAGCAATGGTAAAGACAATGACTTAAACAACTGAATCATATAGCAAAGACTTTTCATGAATAGTACTTTCAAGACAAGCATCAATAAGTCTTGCATAAGAGTTAACTCATAAAGCAATACATTCTTAGTAGAAAGTTTTGAAGCAACACAAAGGAAGATATAAGTTTCAGCGGTTGCTTTCAACTTCAACATGTTTATCTCATGGATATATATCTCATGGATAATTGTCAACACAAAGTAATATGATGAATGCAAATAAGCAAGTATGTAGGAATCAATGCACACAGTTGACACAAGTGTTTGCTTCCAAGATAGAAGAAGTAGGTAGACTGACTCAACATAAAGTAAAAGAAAGGCCCTTCGCAGAGGGAAGCATGTATTACTATTTTTGTGCTAGAGCTTTTCATTTTGAAAACATAGAAACAATTTTGTCAATGGTAGTAATAATTCATATGTGTTATGCATAAGACATCCTATAAGTTGCAAGCCTCATGCATAGAATACCAATAGTGCTCGCACCTTGTCCTAATTAGCTCGGATTTTCATGGATTATCATTGCATTACATATGTTTCAACCAAGTGTCACAAAGGGGTACCTCTATGTCGCCTGTACAAAGGTCCAAGGAGATAGATCGCATTTTCTCGTTTTTGATAGATCTCAACTAAGGACATCCATACCGGGACAACATAGAAAACAGATAATGGACTCCTCTTTAATGCATAAGCATTCAACAACAGATAATATTCTCATAAGAGATTGAGGATTAATGTCCAAACTGAAACTTCCACCATGATTCATGGCTTTAGTTAGCGGCCCAATGTTCTTCTCTAACAATATGCATACTCAAACCATTTGATCATGATAAATCACCCTTACTTCAGACAAGACGAACATGCATAGCAACTCACATGATATTCAACAAAGGTGTAATAATTGATAGTATCCCCAGAAACATGGTTACCGCTCAACAAGCAACTTATAAGAAATAAGACACATAAGCTACATATTCAATACCACAATAGTTTTTAAGGCTATTTTCCCATGAGCTATGTATTGCAAAGACAAGGAATGGAATTTTAAAGGTAGCACTCAAGTAATTTACTTTGGAATGGTAGAGAAATACCACGTAGTAGGTAGGTATGGTGGACACAAATGGCATAGTTTTTGGCTCAAGGATTTGGATGCACGAGAAGTAATCCCTCTCAGTACAAGGCTTTGACTAGCAAGGTTGTTTGAAGCAAACACAAGTATGAACCGGTACAACAAAACTTACATAAGAACATATTGCAAGCATTATAAGACTCTACACTGTCTCCTTGTTGTTCAAACACTTCACCAGAAAATATCTAGAATTTAGAGAGACCAATCATGCAAACCAAATTTCAACAAGCTCTATGGTAGTTCTTCATTAATGGGTGCAAAGTACATGATGCAAGAGCTTAAACATGATCTATTTGAGCACAACAATTGCCAAGTATCAAATTATTCAAGACAGTATACCAATTACCACATGAAGCATTTTCTGTTTCCAACCAAATAGCAATGAACGAAGCAGTTTCAACCTTCGCCATGAACATTAAAAGTAAAGCTAAGAACAACAGTGTTCATATGAAAGAGCGGAGAGTGTCTCTCTCCCACACAAAGAATGCTAGGATCCGATTTTATTCAAACAAAAACAAAAACAAAAACAAAAACATACAGACGCTCCAAGTAAAGCACATAAGATGTGACAGAATAAAAATATAGTTTCACTAGAGGTGACCTGATAAGTTGTCGATGAAGAAGGGGATGCCTTGGGCATCCCCAAGCTTAGATGCTTGAGTCTTCTTGAAATATGCAGGGATGAACCACGGGGGCATCCCCAAGCTTAGACTTTTCATTCTTCTTGATGATATTGTATCATCCTCCTCTCTTGACCCTTGAAAACTTCCTCCACACCAAACTCAAAACAAACTCATTAGAGGGTTAGTGCATAATCAAAAATTCACATATTCAGAGGTGACATAATCATTCTTAACACTTCTGGACATTGCACAAAGCTACTGAAAGTTAATGGAACAAATAAATTCATTCAACATAGCAAAAGAGGCAATGCGAAATAAAAAGGCAGAATCTGTCAAAACAGAACAGTCCGTAAAGATGAATTTTTTAGGGGCACTTAACTTGCTCAGATGAAAAATCTCAAATTGAATGAAAGTTGCGTACATATTGAGGATCACACACGAAAATTGGCAGATTTTTCTGAGTTACCTACAGAGAGGCCTACTCAAATTCGTGACAGCAAGAAATCTGTTTCTGCACAGCAATCCAAATCTAGTATCAACCTTACTATCAAAGACTTTACTTGGCACAACAATGCAATAAAATAAAGATAAGGAGAGGTTGCTACAGTAGTAATAACTTTCAAGACACAACAAAACAGTAGCAAAATAAAAACATGGGTTATCTCCCAAGAAGTGCTTTCTTTATAGCCATTAAGATGGGCGAGAGTGGATTTGGTGACCGGGTGTATACGTGAGCACGCGGTCTTTACCGTTGGATCTGCTTTAAGATACTGCCCTCACAAACAGAGCCAAACGGCGTCAACCTTTTCCCACGAGCCAAACAGTGCCCTCGTCCGCTCTGGCTCGCGCGCCTCGTCGTGTCTCGCAGGTAGCAAGTCGCAACCAACCTCCTGGCCGCGCGCCCGCTCGGCTCCGCCCCTGCCAGATGCGCCTCCCCGTGGCCGGCCGGTCCAATCGCTCCTCTGCTCGGTCCAGAGATGAAGAGCGGACGAGCGCACCTAAATCCAGTCAACAGGGGACCTCGGGCCGGCCTCCATGAATCTTGTTGATCCCTCTTCCGACGCCTCTATCTCCACCTCCCGTCCGCGAGCTCCTCTGCTGAAGGTTAGGGCGGGGGAGCGGCTCATTCTCCTGGGCAAGACGGGCGTGAGTGCGTGATATCCCTGCCCGCCGCCGTTCATATCCCTCCTCGGCCTAGAGGAAGTCCTGCCTCTCCGCTTCTTGCTACTCCCCCGCCGCTCCCTCTAGCCGTCACGCGCTGTCTCCCTCCTGCCTCCATCCGAATCAATTGAGAAATCAACTCATCTCCTACCCACACTCACGCTGGACGGGACAATTTGGCAGGCGGAGGAGATTGACTCGATTGGTAGGCGGTGGAGATCGGACGCCGATCTGTCCAGGTGGCAGGGCGGTTGCGTGCTTGAAACGCGTCACCTCCGTGGATCCCCTCTTCCCCACTCCTTAAAGAACTACTGGAGATGCTCGTTGACTCGAATTGGACCACCATGGCCAACACTTGAGCTAGCTGACTGGAATTGGAGAGCCTCTCTGCGCTGCGGGCTCGCCGGCCGCTCCGTCGTCCGCGTCGTTCAGCTCGTGTGGCCGGCGGACTGCCCACTTTCTCTCCTAGCTCCATCCTATCCATCCACAGGAAATACGGATACAATCAAAAGAATTTTTTCCGATACATCGAGTGAATCCCAGGAAACAGCTATACATCAGAAAAAAAGTAAAGGATTCGGTAGCAGCTTCACTTCATGGCTACAGGTCGTACATGAAAGAAATTGCAACAAAATTGCAACGGATCTGGGAGCAATCTCCGTCGTCCCGGAGGATTCCATCAGCAGCTATATCCAGAGATTGGGCCGGAGGATTCCATCGGCAGCTTTATCCCCACCAGTCCGCTGGCTCCGATTCAACGATGAGGACCGCCTCCCTCTCAGGAGAACAGGTGCCTCGCCAATGCCTGGCAGCGCCGCCGTGCCTCGCCAACCCATCAGAGACGAGCAATCCCCTCTTGGAAGCAGCGTTCGCCTAGACGATGTGGCTTGGATTTGAGCCTTGGAGGAGCGAAGGGAACTGCCGGTGTAGCTCGCGCCGCGTCCCGGCCATGCAGCGATTGGAACGCTACGATTTGGAGAGGATGCGACGCGAAGGAAGGAATTGGGTTGATTCCTTAATTTACTCGTGGCGCTTTGCTTTCTAGGAGCAGCGGAGCTCTGATGCTTGCGCCCGGACGGAGGAGGCCGGGTTGCTGCGGAGCTCGTCGTGCAGGGCGGCGGTGGGCAGGATATCATACGGGGCGACGTCTCGGTGAGACTGTAGGAGGAAAAACATAGAAAAGGCAGAACATCATGTCAGCGGGGAGGGCCTGGACTCGAGGAATCAGTCCAGAGCAGTGCTGACTCGCCGGCTAGCTGGACATGAGGTTAGATGAAGATTGGTTATCATCTCACGGACAATAAACGCCGTCAGACACGTGTCACTCAGTTACCGCGTGCTCATGTATACACCCGGTCACCAAGCTTCATCCGTAAGATGGGCTCAGCAATTTTAATGATGCACTCGCAAGAAATAAGAGTTGAAGCAAAAGAGAGCATCAAGAAGCAAATAAGAAACACTTTTAAGTCTAACCCACTTCCTATGAAAAGGAATCTTGTAAATAAACAAGTCATGTAAGCATAATGCAATAAGCATAGAAAGGCAACACAAGCTCAACTTCAAGATTCTCAACATAAAGAGGGGAAACTTAATATTATTAAGATACATATAACCATGTTTCCCTCTCTCATAATAACTTTCAGTAGCATCATGAACAAACTAAACAATATAACTATCACATAAAGCATTCTTATTCACATACATAAAAGTATCATTACTCTCCACATAAGCATAATCAATTCTATTAGTAATAGTGGGAGTAAAACTATCACAACCATCATTGTAATTATCATAAATTGCAGGCATGGTATAATCATAATAAACTTTATCCTCCATAGTAGGTGGCACCAAAATACCACTATCATTATAATCATCATAAATGGGAGGCAAAGTATCATCAAAGAAAATTTTCTCCTCAAAACTTGGGGGACTAAAAATATCACCAGCTTCCCTAAGCTTAAATTCTTCCATAGCATTAGCAATAATAGTATTCAAAGAGTTCATGCTAATAACATTGCTACAACTATTTTGCAAACAAAGTTCCATGGTTTTTTTAATTCTCTCTTCAAACACATCATGTCCTAATTCAATATAAAGTTCATAAAGATCTCTCATTTTTTTGTTGTTTTCCATTAAGCCTAACTAGTGAAAATAAAAACAAGAAACAAAAAGATATAATTGCAGGATCTAAAGGAAATAGCTTCGAGCACTCACACACCGGCAACAAGTGCTAGGAAATAGCTTAGTAGTCGGAGGATGTGAATACCTTTTACCTTACCTCCCCGGCAACGGCGCCGTGAAAATAGCTTGATGTCTACGCACGCTTCTATTCCCGTAGACGGTGTTGGGCCTCCAAGAGCAGAGGTTTGTAGAACAACAGCAAGTTTCCCTTAAGTGAATCACCCAAGGTTTATCGAACTCAGGGAGGTAGAGGTCAAAGATATCCTCTCAAGCAACCCTACAATTACGATACAAGAAGTCTCTTGTGTCCCCAACACACCCAATACACTTGTCAGATGTATATGTGCACTAGTTCGACGAAGAGATAGTGAAATACAAGTAATATGGATGATTATAAGTAGTAATAGCAATCTGAAATAAATATGGCAGCAAGTAAACATGTGGCAGAACTTGTTGGAAACGGTGTTTCAATGCTTAAAAACAAGGCCTAGGGATCATACTTTCACTAGTGGACACTCTCAACAATGATCACATAAATAAATAACTTCTCTTCACTTGTGCTACTTTCAAACACTCTCTTGTTGGATAACAAACACCATTCATTGTGTAGGGCTACAAGAGCACCCTCAAGCCGGAGTAAACAAGCTCCACAACTTCATAAAGGAAACACACACGATGCGCACACTGTCACCATCACACCGTGGAGAGTGAATCCGGAGTTCATATTAAAGTAACCTTTAGAGTGCATAGTAATAGTTAACTTCATAACCTACACGAGATTACAATCATAACTACGCCAAGTACTTCATGATGCACACACTGTCAACATTACATCATGGAGGAGGAATAGACTACTTTAATAACATCACTAGAGTAGCACATAGATTAATAGTGATATAAAGCTCATGATCACATAAAGATCACATGGGAGAGAGGGATGAACCACATAGCTACCGGTACAGCCCTTAGCCTCGGGGGAGAACTACTCCCTCCTCATCATGGGAGTCAGCAACGGCGATGAAGATGGCAGTGGTGTCGATGGAGATGACTCCGGGGGCAATTCCCCGTCCCGGCGGCATGCCGGAACAGAGACTTCTGTCCCCCGAAACGGAGTTTCGCGATGGCGGCGGCGTCCCCGGAGTCTTTCTGGAGTTTCGTCAATTCGTCTCGGGTTTTTAGGTCACGAGGGACTTTATAGGCGAAGAGACGGAGTCAGAGAGGCCAGGGGGCCCCCTCCCCATAGGCTGGCGCGGCCAGGGGCCACCCGCGCCGCCTTATGGTGTGGGTCCCCTGCTGCCCTTCCTCGTCTCCCCTTCGGACTTCTGGAACCTTCCGTGAAATATAAGATCGTGGGCTTTCGTTTCGTCCAATTCCGAGAATATTGCCCGAACAGCCTTTCTGGAACCAAAAACAACAGAAAACATGAACTGGCACTGTGGCATCTTGTTAATAGGTTAGTTCCGGAAAATTCATAAAAACATTATAAAGTGTGAGCAAAACATATAGGTATTTTCATAAAACTAGCATGGAACATCAGAAATTATAGATACGTTGGAGACGTATCAGTCCCTGTTGCCAATGCAACAGCTCTCAACCCTGCAAGATATTCGCAACTCCACACACTTGCGCACGTAGCCGCCGACCACGAAGCGGTAAGTTGCAGCCTTCTAATTTCCAATGGAACAACAGATCACCCAAGACTTTCAGATCTACACGAAATCAAGCAATATGTTGTAGGGATTTAATAGTTTTGAAGAGCAAACAACTAAGAACTAGGGTTTATCTTAAACGTGGTCTAAAACAACTTTGGGAGCGTCCTGGGCACTTATATAGGCGTCCGGGACGACCTCAGGTCGAAAAAGTACGAAAATAACGGACCCAGAATAGATCTGGTCGAGACAGACTCGGACTCGGCCGGTCTGGGGGCCGGTCGACCGGGCCTGGGACCGGGCAGGTCGGTTCAAACCGGGCCTGTGACCGGGTGCTGACCGGGCGAGGTAATTGTTCTGCAGTAACCCTCCCGGTTGGCATCAGCATAGCGTTCGGTTGGCGCCGGGACGGGTCCAGCGTGCCGCCCGGTTGGACTGGGCCAGTGACCGGGCAAGCCGGCGTGGCGGCCGGTCTAAGCGGGTGCTGGACCGGCCTGGACTGTGAAGTCTCCTCTCGCGCAGGCCTCCCGCTCCTCCCTCGCGCGTCCATAGGGTATCTTCATGTCCAGCTCCATGTCCAGCTTCACGTCCAGCTTCACGTCCAGCTGCTCCTCTCCTCCTCGTGCGATGCTTGTCTCCTCTTCGTAACTGATTATACATAAGTAACAGATTTATGCAGTATAAAGTTCTCATCAATCAAAGTATCGTTTATGAACAAGTTCACCTGTTGTTTGAGTAGCTTCACACGAGCCCTTGTAATAGGTCTAATCCTAACTTCATTGGACTTGAGCTTCACAACAGCTTCATCTTTATCTTGCAATGACGGAGGTAGTAGTGTAGTAGGGATGTCCTCATCATCTCCCCCCTTCAAAAGGCGTTCACCTCGACGCTCCAAGGTCTTCTCCATCATATGGTGTCAAATCAGCAACATTGAAAGAATTACTGACACCAAACTCATCAAGTTATCTCCGCTGTGTTCATCCCGTGATCATCATCACCACCGTTGCTTACTGAGAAGATCGGGTCACCCCTTATCATCTTTTTGCTTCTTTTCGATTTGCTATTTTTTTTTGATTTTATGACTCAACTCCTTGATAACACGGCCAACAGATAATGCAAAGCACCAAAATCCTAATGAGCAGCCTGTCGAGCGGTAAAACTAGTCTCTTCTGGGAAAGTTCCTAGTCACGTATATCGAAAGGCTGTGGCTATGGTTTGGAGAAAACACACTGTATGCTATGGGGGCTCGGAGCAACAAAACTGACTCTAGATAAAAGCGGAAACACAAACCCTAATAATACTAGATGGAAGAAAAGATACGCAAAAACAACTAAAACTCGAAATTAGTGCAATCTAAAGCTATGGCAAACCCTAACATAATTTTTTTTTGGCTTTTTCTGGATATGAAACACTCACAACTCAACTATGGGGTGGATTGTGGATGGCTTACCGAGGAAACCCGAGAATCTGATACCAAGATGATAAGGGGTGGACCGATCTTCTCAGTAAGCAACGGTGGTGATGATGATCACGGGGCGAACACAACGGAGGTAACTTGATGAAGTGGATGATAACTTGTATGATGCAACGAGATCTCTCGATTGGTCCCTGTCGCCAATGCAACATCTCTCAACCCTGCAAGATATTCGCAACTCCACACACTTGCGCACGTAGCCGCCGCCCACGAAGCGGTAAGTTGCAACCTTCTAATTCCCAATGGAACAGCAGATCACACAAGACTTTCAGATCTACACCAAATCAAGCAATATAGTGTAGGGATTCAATAGTTTTGCAGAGCAAACAACTAAGAACTAGGGTTTATCTTAAACGTGGTCTAAAACAACTTTGGGGGCGTCCTGGGCACTTATATAGGCGTCCAGGACGACCTCAGGTCGAAAAAGTACGAAAATAACCGACCCATAATAGATCTGGTAGAGACAGACTCGGACTCGGTCGGTCTGGGGGCCGGTCGACCGGGCCTGGGACCGGGAAGGCCGGTTCAAACCGGCCCTGTGACCGGGTGCTGACCGGGCGAGGGAATTGCTCTGCAGTAACCCTCCCGGTTGGCATCAACATAGCGTCCGGTTGGCGCAGGGACGGGTCCAGCGTGCCGCCCGGTTGGACCGGGCTAGTGACCGGGCGCGCCGGCTGGTTTGACCGGGTGCTGGACCGGCCTGGACTGTGACGTCTCCTCTCGCGCATGCCTCCTGCTCCTCCCTCGCGCGTCCATAGGGTATCTTCATGTCCAGCTCCATGTCCAGCTTCACGTCCATCTTCACGTTCAGCTGCTCCTCTCCTCCTCGTGCGATGCTTGTCTCCTCTTCGTAACTGATTTTACATAAATAACAGGATTTAGGCAGTATAAAGTTCTCATCAATCAAAGTATCGTTAGGAACAAGTTCACCTGTTGTTTGAGTAGCTTCGCACGAGCCCTTGTAATAGGTCCAATCCTAACTTCATTGGACTTGAGCTTCACAACAACTTCATCTTTATCTTGCAATGACGGAGGTAGTAGTGTAGTAGGGATGTTCTCATCATAGATAGTAGTTTATAACAATGACCACACATCATAGCAACCATCAAGGCAAGGCCAAGAGACATGGCTTCTTCAATTCCTCCAGGAGCACCATCAGTGCTTCAAACAAGCGCTCATTGATGATCAACTTTACATAAGCTCTCACCATATCAGAATTCTCCAAACCTACCTCCTTTAGCGCATCAAGGATTTTAGTTGGAGGAGTCACCTTTGGCATAGGAAGTGACTTGGTTGTTTTTAAAGCTTCATCAAAAGATGCCCTCAATTGTACCATCATGCACAAGATACCTTTTCTGAGGCACCTCTAAAGATTCTTCAGGAACTAGTGTGTCTTGTTTGTCTAGTTTGTGAACAGACTCAGCTCGTGCCCTAGCACTTGAACGAGTTGCATCAGAAACTCAATTCGGCTCCCGGGTCCGTATGATCCCTCTACCATAAAAACATATTTTCAAGTGTTTAAAATTTTTGATAAAAAAATTTACATGTACATCTCCATAATATATGTGTATTCATCAAGTTTCACGAAAAAATGATATTTTTGTAGTCTAAGCGAAAAAGAGAAAATTTATCTTGTGATAAGTCTTTGTTTCAGCACCGAATTTTGTCTTTTTACACACGTCACATGACATGTCGATTTTTCATGAAACGACTTTGTGAGCGCGTAGCACATGAAGATGTACGTGCGAAATTTTTGTTTCAATTTTTTTGACATTTTAAAATGTGCCTAACATGTTTTCAAAATAAAGGGAGCATACGTTCCCATGTGCCAAAACATCACGTTGCATGGTCTTTTGAAAATATAGTACCAATAACTTACCAATTCATCACCACCATGTTCCTATAGCAACCCGCATCCTTGTTGGCCTATATGTGTGTATTGTATAGTGCAACATAACTTTCTTCTTTATTCAATTGGCGACATGTAAAAGTCTCTTCTCAACAATTTACATTTCTCCTAGCCAAAATGTCCTTGCTATAACCATGAGACCATTGAGAAGGTGGCGAGTTCTACAACAAAAGAGGGAGAAACAAATAAAGAGTAGTGTGGAAAATAGTGCATCTGAATACTCAAAATAGACAAGTGCTTGAACAAATGAAATGTTAAAACGGAAAGTAGGGCTCGTTTGATGCACATAACTGTCGAAACAAAGCAATAGAAAAAAACAAAGTTTGGATGGCTTATACTCTTGAATCTTATATAATTTGGAGAGTAATGGAACTTAGCACAAAGAGTATTTGACATCACATGAGAAATAATTTAACTCTAGCAAGAGTTCCGAGTGGATGTAGAATTTTGCTCCAAAATAGAGTCCATATAAATCCTCCGCAAAAACACCCAAATATTTCAGCCCAACAAATCAAACAACTAGCATCCAAAATACTTGTAAGTATAAAAAATCTTCCAAAAGGTAAACAAAATTCCGTGAACCAAAGGAGCTCTAAGTAACAAATTCAATAGCATCACAAGCACCGATGATCCAACATAACCTTAGGGCATCTCCAGCGGCGCGACGCAAACGGACGCAGAGCGACCGTTTTCGTCCGCCGTGACCGGAAATGCGTCTGGGGCCTGTTCCAGCGGGGCGACGCAAAATGACCGGGCCGTCCGCGGAGACGCAAACCTGACCCAAATATGCGCCAGGTTTGCGTCTCTGCGGACGCTCGGCGGTCACTCCGAGCGTCCGCTCGCGTCCCCACGGGCCCTCATGGCAGCGACCTAGGTTCGATCGGCCTCGAATTCACAACCGCCAGCGACCAACCGCCGCAATGGAGCGCCGAACCGCCGCGGAAGAGCAACCGCCGGCCTCTTCGTTTTACGCGTCGCCGTTAATCCGCGCACATTATAACCCCGCGTCTACGGTAATTCAAGTTCAACCGCCTCCTTCTTCATCCTCTTTTCTTCTTCTCCAACACCGGCACGTCATGAGCGACTACACGCTGCCGTCCGACTCGGAGAGCGAGGGCAAGTCGCCCGAATTCCTGCATTGGTGGGAATCGCCGGCGACGCCAAGCGATCCGGGCTCCACGCCTAGCTACCCTACCTCCAGACCGAGTGAGGACGAGGAGGAGGGAGGCGGCAATGGCAGCGAAGGCCAGGAGGAGGACGGAGGCGGCGCCGCGGCCGACGCCGACGACGAGGAGGAGGGCCAGGAGGAGGAGGAGGACTCCGACAGCAAGTTCGCTCGATTGGAGGCGCACGAGGCGGCGGACGACAAGGCGGCGGCAAGGAAGAAGTCCAGGGGGCTGGCGCGGGCGGCGCGTCGTCGTCCGTTCACCGACGACGACGACGAAGACGCCATTTCTTCCAGTTTCAAGTCCTCGACGGGCGCGTCGTCCTCCAGTTCCGACGACGAGGTGACAAGCAAGAGGCGGATGAGTTTCCACGACGACGACGACGCAGGGCCTTCGAACAAGAAGGCCAAAAAATAGTTTTAGTTTATATGTTTTTAAATGTCTTCTTATTTGTATGTTAAATATGTTTGAATCTAGTCGATTGACGTATCCGGTTAATTGTTTAGGCTATAATCTATTCGATTGGACCAACATGACATCATGAGTACATCTTTTTCGCGTTTAAAACTTGATCATTCAACTATAAACTGTAAAGAAGTAGCACAAAAAAACAGTTGCATGTCCAAAATGCGTCGGACCGCTGGAGGTAGCCCCCGACGCAAACGGACATTTCGCCCTTTGCGATCAATTTGGCGTCCGCGGGGTGACACAAACGGACGCTCGCGACCACTTTTGAGCGTCCGAAATGCGTCGCGCCCGCTGGAGATGCCCTTACAAATATGAATACATGTTGCTTGTTTAATATATTTCCTCCTAGAACCCAAAAATACACCCCCTGGTAAATACTGTATGCTCCCCTTGGTAAATGCCAAAAATACAAGAGAGTGTGGAGTCTGAACAACACGGAGTCAAAAAGTCCAACGTGGAAACTGCCAAACGGTCGTCACAAAAGACCCGCCGCTGTCCGGCGTCGGAGACCGGTCGCCCATTTCCCTCCCTCCCTCCCTTCTCAGCTTCCCGCTTCCTCCCGTTGTCTACTCTCCGCCCTGCTCCCGACGCCACATGACGCGGCGCGGCCATGGGATGCACCCTCGGTAAGCTCGCCGCCTCGCCGGGCTGCTGCTCCCTCTTCTTCCCCTCCGTCACCATCGCCGCGCCTGCCCTTGCCGGAGGAGTCGGAGGAGCTGACGAGGTGCAGCTCAACGCGCCGCCCCCGGAGCACATCGCGGCGGTGAAGAAGGATGCGACCGGGTGGCCGCTATGGCTGTCCTCTGCCGCCGGCGACGCACTCCAGGGCTGGGCGCCCCGCTCCGCCGACGCCTTCCACAAGCTCGAGAAGGTGAGGATCGTTCCTGACCATCTCTCAGCTGCTTCTTGCTGCCTGGCTAGCTAACCCGTCCGGCCATCTTTGGTTGTTGCCGGAAAAACTTGCCTTTTCTTGGAAACGTCTAAACGAGAGGACCCAGTGGTTGGTGCTTGCTGAAATTTTTTCTTGAAATTTTACCTCCGTTTTCCTGTGTGTTTTGATTCGCAATTTCGTTCTTCCCCAGTTGCTCTGTTTGTGATCCTAGATTGCTAAAAACAAGGCGTATGGAGTATAATTTTAATTTTAGAACTTACAGTTCGTGTTCTCGCTAATCTGAAAAATCCAACCTCTTTTGCCAAGTTGCAAAGAAGTAAAGAACAAGGGTGATAGGACAGAAAAAGTAATCATTGATGATGTCTTTTTATAGTTCGACACATAAACAAACTCCAAGAGCTGAACCGTTAAACTAAAACAGATATGAACAAATCCCAAAGCTCTGTTCAGGTTTAAGAAATCAGCGACCTCGATTTCCCTTCATATTTTTTTCTCTACTGTCCGCATCGCAAGAACCCGTAAGCCTGAAGTGAAGGTGTCAAAAGTCAACTAGCGGTGTTCATATAGTATTGTATTTTCATACTCGTACACTTTCTTATTTCTTCCAAGAAGAGTTCCATTCTGTTTATTAATCTATTTTGATTCGGATATCCGGGGCGTAATAGGCAGAGAAAAATAGAGAAATTATTAAAATTTGGAACAAGTTCAAGCAAATAATTTGTGATCGTGCAGATTGGTTCGGGGACTTACAGCAACGTGTACAAGGCGATCGAGGTGGAGAGCGGCGCTGTGGTGGCACTGAAGAAGGTACGGGTGGATGGCGTGGGTGAGGCCGAGAGTGCGCGGTTCATGGTGCGGGAGATCGCCCTGCTCCGCCACCTCGGTGCCCACGACAATGTCGTCCGCCTCCACGGCCTCGTCACGTCCCGTCTTGCCACCGCGCCATCACTCTACCTTGTCTTCGAATACATGGACCATGACCTCACCGGACTCGCAGCAGCAGCTGCTGCCTCCGGCGCCCGCTTCACCTTGCCCCAGGTTCGTACGTCCACTTCACCTGCATCTTGATACATTGATCTGTTTCTTAAAAACAACTATATGTACCATTTAGAGTTCAGTACAACATAGAAGCCAACCACTTTGTTAACCTGGTCACGAACTGGATGTTTGTGATTTACGTGGGATAATCTGTATTTACATTGACTGCTTTGTTGTTAAGATAAAATTGAACATATCTTGAAGCACTAGAATTACTGTATGTACAAATTTGTATGTTCAGAAGAAATAAGGAACATTGTATATGTAGCATCTGGATTCAAGTTCTCGTGCACACCAATTATGTTTCCTACATATATACTGTCAGGTTTTTCTTACAGTCTTTTAAAAGGAAAAGAAGAAATAATTTATATTCTACAGTAATTTCGAAATATAGTTGATCAAAACAAGCAGAATTTTCTTCTGTTCTAGAAGAAGAATCATTGACTGATCACGTGCAAGGAATTATGGTTTTGGCTTTTTGTGAAGATGCAAACAAATTCGTCGCTGAGAAACACGTGGACCTGGAAATCTACTAGGTTTGAACTTTGAATGCGAGTTTCAGTCCGAGTGACAGAGACAGGCACTCCATGATATATGTTCACACTATGCTTACAAGAAATCCCTTCAGATGTTTCAACTGTCAACATTGGCTGCAATTCACTCATTTCACATAGAATTGTCAAAAGTGAGAAGATGCCTATCTTTTCCCAAAAGCAAGGCTGCACTGCAACAAGGACTGATTTTTCCAGGAAAACAGTATTGGACACAATTATGATCACGATTGAATTTTGTTTCTTTTATTCATAGTCTTATTGTTTGTGTGCAGGTAAAGTGCTACATGAAACAACTACTATCTGGAATCGAACACTGTCACAACAAGGGTGTCCTTCACCGTGACATCAAGAGTTCAAACCTGCTTGTCAGCGATGATGGGATCCTTAAGATAGCCGACTTTGGACTGGCTACTAATTTTGACCCCGATAACGCGCGGCCCATGACTAGCCAAGTGATCACGCTTTGGTATCGTCCGCCTGAACTACTGTTAGGTGCCACTCACTACAGCGTTGGCGTTGATCTTTGGAGTGTGGGCTGCGTGTTTGCGGAACTCCTTCTAGGCGAGCCAATATTCCCAGGAAGAACAGAGGTACTTGTTTGGTCCTTACGGATACCCGTTTTCCATAATTATCTGCAGAAAACTGCACACTTTGGGGACTAACTTGTGTTAATCAGGTGGAACAACTGCACAAGGTTTTCAAGCTATGTGGTACCCCATCAGAAGATTACTGGGACAAAATGAAGTTCCCGCATCCTACATTCAAGCCATATGAACGATGTATAGCTCAAAAATTTAAGGATGTGGCGCCATCTGCCCTATCACTACTAGATACTCTACTATCTATTGACCCAGATATGAGAGGCACGGCAACTGACGCTCTCAACAGTGAGGTTAATACTACTGCACCATCAAGGCATTTATTTGAACCTGTAGAAGTCAGTCTAAACTTCAAACATTGCTAAAATTTGACCGAAAACTAGAGATAAATTCAGAGTACTCAGTAAGCAAGAAGATAATTTATGATCAAGCCAACAAATAGTAGTAGTCTTCTCCTCACAAGTACTTACCAGTTGCTGCAAATTCAGTTCTTCAGGACAGAACCATATGCCTGTGAGCCATCAAGCCTTCCGCAGTATCCGCCATGTAAAGAAATAGATATCAAAATGAAGTATGAGAAGCACAAAAGGTCCTGCTCACTTATTTTCGAACTTATTATGATACTTCCTTATGTCAACTAGAGCTTCAATATCTGTTATGATATGTCTTTCAGACAATCAAGGGCAAATGGGTCAGTGGAACGGCAGACAAAAACAAGAAAGCCCATGCCACAAAATCATGGTCGCAGAAGGGTATTTACTCCAGATGTCAATAATAAGCCAAATGGAAATCCAAGGGTATGTTCCCCCTCTTTTTGCTTCTGAATTTTTATCCTGAGCTGTATCATACTAAAATAAAAAATACCCCTGACAAAAAAATCATACTGCTATGTCTACTTGTGTCCTCTGCTTATCTAATACTTTTATCGAAAGCTCTATTTAGACATATATTAGAGCTATGACTAAAAGGAGAATGTGCTTATTATTGTTCTCCAGATACCAAGGCTGGTGACAAGCACAAGCACAACCAAACTCGAGAGATTTCCTCCACCGCATCTGGACGCATCAATTGGTTATAGTATAGATTCCTCAGCTGACGGAAGAACCAACGAGTTCTTCACATCATCGGTTGTGGAGCTAAGGAGAATGCCGAGCCTATTATTTGGTCACATGAAATCTTACCTGGGCAGTCCAAAGAACGGAATGCACAAGGCCAAGCCAAGCCTCAAGATGGCGCCTTCCACCGTTCTCATAGGTGCATTTCGGCCTTACTCGCTTGGCCATCCAATGGAGGTGAGAAGAAAGAATAGGGATCAGCTTAGAGCTAAAGGAAAAATTGCAGTAGGTGCAGTCAAATGACAAGCTAATTGTGTCCCTGTTATTCCAATCTTTCTTTTCCTTGTTCTTTTCTTACATTCGTCTGTTCGGGTAGCAGTTCATCTTAGTACACGATTGATAGGATATACTTGTATAGTTAGAGAGTATATAATAAAGGAGAGTTGTGAAGACGAACTTATGTATATATGAGAATTCACCAGTGAAATAGATTCGGGTGATATATTATCGTCAGGCAACTCTGTAGGTGGCTTCTCGCAATGTATACAAATCAGAGAAGAAGAGTGAAATGGGTAGTGCAGATAACAGAATTGATCTTAATCTTGGGACATGCTTGCTTCCAAACTTCAAGCATTCAGAAAGGAATAAAAAGTCCCAGAACAGAAGGCTTGCATGAACAGCTTCCAAACTAGTATGATTATCCTTTTTCTGTAACACTAATCAGTATCCTTGTCTAATAACCAAAAGGTGCATTCATGCACTGATGCTCCTTACATCACAGACGAAATCAGTTAGTTGCTCATATGCAGGGTTAGCTTACAGACGACGGCCGGAATTAAGTACAGGAGGTGACTGAATCAGCCGCATTTTACACGCTACTGTATGATCAGAAAAAGGGTCGTGGAGGAGCAGGTCTAGGTGGCAAAACAACATGGGGTTGATCAGGTTTTGCAGCAACAACAACGGCAGCAGGAGGAGTATGAGGATGAGGAGGATTGTGAGCTGAAGCTGCCTTGCTGCGGCAGACGATCAAGCTGTACAGCGCGTCGACGAGCGCCAGGCCTCTGAACTTCATCCACCCGCCTTGCTCCTTGGATTTGGACAGCTGCGTTTCGTATGTAGGCAAGATTCAGAAACAGCAGCAGGGAAGCCGTAGCTGCATTTGCAATTGCTGAATTTGCCTAGGTATGATCATGAGCAGATCATGTCTGAACCTACCTCGTCGGAGCCGCCTGAAAGATCGTTGTTCCTGATCGCCAGAGACGCCTCTGCCAAGGTGTAGGGCGAGTCAAAGTGTCAGCGCAATGCACCTGAAGAAATCAGATACGGTGCAGAAGAAGCAAGCAGCACGGACAAAGAAAGGGAACTAACTAATTACCCGTGGACCTTGCGAGCTCGTCCCTGTCGTCGGCGGCGTCGGAGGCGGCCACCAGGGCGTCGACTCGGGACGTATCCTGGCAGTAGATCCTAAAGCTTGGAGATCCCGGCTGCGCCGCCGCCGGCTCTCCACCCTCCTTCGGCTCCGGGGACACCTTACACCCCCTTCTTGTAACATCTGCGGCCTCCGTATCCTCCGGAATCGTCACCAGGGGCCCCGCGGTGGACGCCTCGCCTTGACCCAGCGGCCGGTCCCGCCTCCGCCGCTCGGCCCTGTCGGTCGACGCCGCGGATCCCATCGCAGGCGAAGACGAAGGGCAGGGTGGGCGAGAGGGGGGACGGCTGCGCCATTTCTCGCGTGTCCTTAGTACCGGAGGCGCACGAGGTGGTTGCGCCGTTGTGCTGCAGCGAGCGGCGGCGAGGGATTCGCGGGAGGACGGAGCCCAAATTTGGCGGGGAAAGGAGGAGGTGGCCGATCACAGCTTGGTCCCATCAGGCAGTAAGACTGCTGTATTGGGGCTATCCTGGGCCATTTTCCCTTGCCCTTTAGAGCCCACGTAGGAGATAGGTCGATTTCCTTTTGTTTTTGGCGATAATGAAACTAGAGAAGCTGCTGTGTTTAAACTAGATAATGAAACAGGATTTCTCAACAACAAAAAAGATAATGAAACATGAAGGATTGAGTAGATTGACGGACCCTTCGGGATCCTATCCTAGCACTTGTCCTCGTTGCTTTAATTCTTTCGCTTATAGCTAATTCTCACACAATTAGCTCCATGTTCATCGATTTGAAAAAAAAATGAATGAACTATCTAAAAACACACTGCTTTTACTCTAAATATATAGTCTATCTTTTGTGTTTCTGCTACTCTTTGATCTATAATAAGTGTTCGTAGAAGAAGCAAGCCCAAGTAGTACAATTCTTCCTCTTTGTTGCTTTTTTTTTTGTCATGTATGCTGGTTATCCCTAGCAGCTCGTTGTTTTTTTTTTTTTTTTGCTTTCTGTTGTTGCTATTGTTGTATTTCTGGCCGGTTGATGGATTCGTCAATTCAAAGTCAGGCTTTCGAGCTTTATATTTTTAAAAAGTGGCTACAATTCTTTCAAAATCCTCAAGGCATCGAACAAGTGAAGCTGGATGGCTCAACAGATCCCATTAATTGCAAGGCTTGTTCTTGCAGACATAGGCAACCTATGTAATGTAGGAGTACCCATCTCCGTGTATGTGTATGTGTGACCCATACACTTGAATGCCTAAAAGCTATAGGGATTGAGCTTGCAGGCAAGAGGCACCATCAGCCACCACTTGTGATCGAGCAGAGCACACAAAGGAAAAATTCTCTAATTCCCTTTTGGTTTTCTTCCTTGACTTGCATGAAATTTCTTTTCATTGGAGAGGAGATAACCTAGAGTACTAGTAGTGCACTAGTGGTGGTTATCCAGTTAAGTGCCACTAGTGATCAGGGAGTTAATTGAGGTGGTGGATCTTGCAGCTTGGGCAGCTTAACCTAGTTAGCTTGGTAGGGAGTATCAAAAAGCAAGGAAGGCTCTTCTTCCACCCACTGGTTCCTTTTCGATTTGTTCTCCTACTTCACTACTGCTTCGTTGCTTCCTTGCGCCTCAAATCCAATCCATGGGGGCTCCGCCACATGCCAATGTCTCCTCGCTGCGCATGAAAAATGCTCATTTGAGTGCGCGAGGGAGTGGATCCACACACAGTTGTAGCATCGTACACATTCAATTCTTCATATACTCCACTCGAGTTTCATTTATTTGGATCGATTCATGGTTGTGAACTCAACTGGCACAAGCTCGTCAGACGCAAAAAATGGTCGGAAAGAAAATAAATCGACGGACATCGCTCTCTTCGTGCGATACCTAAAAATTTGATTGACCGATAATCAGCACATGCGTGACACTAGCACAGAGGTCCATGCATGCAGTTTAATGATGTGGTTTGCGAATCATTGATCGCAGGTAGGACCTCTTTATTTACATGATGACAGTACTGTTTTGCAATTGGACTTCGCGAATGATCACAAGTTCACCTACTAGGGCCCTCTTTGATTCGCCGTGTTTCAGAAAACATAGAATTAAGGTTTCTTTCGATATAGATAAAAAAATCAACCGAAGTTGTTGTTGCACCACATAAAAATGTATTGAAGTTGTTGTAGCCGTCCAATAGCAACTAGTAGGAAAACAAGGTAATCTAGAGCATGTTGAATTGAATCATGAGAAATATAGGAAGCATGGGTAATATTTTAAAATACGATGCTATTAAAAATTAAACAACAGCTGCAAAAAGCTAGAAACAGTGGTAGAAATATGGTTCTATTTATGCAAACCTTCAGGTAGAAACACGTAAATTGACGTCTGAAATAAAGCTTGTAGCACGAGGGCAATATTTACCTTGCAAGTTGCAATGGCACTCGTAATCAAAAAGGAAGAAGCATGGTTGTATTTAGCAAATATCTAGACCAACGAAAACCTTTATAATGTACATATGAAGCATGTACATTTCGGAACAAGAGATCGTGCTATTTCAACGTAAATCATCTCTTTTAGAAGAATATATTGTTCATATATCCTTTTTCATTTGCATTATGTAGCAAAAGACTAGCCCTGTCCCAATATAAATCATATGTATTGGAAGCATAGAATTTACATAAATACTATCTCAATTAGAAATTTCAAATTATATTAGTGCTATCTAAATATATAGATCGATCATGTAGCATAGTATTGGTCCATCAAGCTAGCTGCTTACGTGTAAATTGCTTCTGGCAAGGAAAGTTCCTATTAGAAGCAACCGGAGGCAGCTTTCTTTTTTTAAAAAAAATCTATCAGCTCTTGCAGGTTGCTCTCCGTCCAGTGAAAATACACGAGTCACATCAGCAGAAGCAAAGCGAGCTTGAAGCCACCACAGCCTTAGAACAACGGCCTCGGCAGCCGGTGGTGACAAGCGGTCAGGAGCGAGCGGTGGCCAATGCTGCGGGTGCAATTGTGCTCTGCAGGATATTAGCGGGATATGTGGAGTTGTGGACTCTACAGTGAAGCCCAATTAGATGCCACAGGTTATCCACGATGCCGCCAAGGCAATTTAAGCGGTACGTCCGGAGCGAACTTGCGGAGGATTTTATAATTTGCCACACTTTTCTTTGCACTTCTATCATTTGCCATTTTATGTGTCACTGACAGGTGGTGGTCATGTGGCAAATAATAGACACTTTCAAGAAAAGTGTGGCAAATCATAAAATATCCCCGAACTTGCGGATATCCACATCCGTCTGCACCTTGAGGCCTAGTTTAGTTGTAATATCCTACTCGACAGTTCATGTAGTCGATCAAGGAAGCATGCTCCGACTCACTGCTTCGTGCGGAATACGTAACCTGGTCGGCCTGGCTATGCCGCCGCCGACTCTATACCTCAATTAGGGAGGCTCCAATGACCACTTCCAGCGACGGATCCACAATGTGCCAGCATAGGGCCGAAACCAAGTGGAGGTGCAAGTATCAGCGGGGGTGGGAGTTGGCCACACGGTAGGGAAAGGAACGTCAGTGCGGTGGGGAGAGCAAATGCCGCGGCTATAGATCAATTTCGGAAGGAGCATTTGGGTTGTCACTTTTCGGATCGATTGGGAATGAGCTACCGGACTGGAATTTTGGATAGGAGGTTGGCAACCTGCGATCTTATGACCTAGATTTTTTGTTTTTGTGGGAAGCCTTAATGCATGCGGTACATACGATGAAATGTGAATGGGCGATGTCTGACCGGTCCGATGTGTTGCTTTCGATGCGACTGTGGTATATATATGGTGTTTACCAAACAAAAACTCCCTTTGATCGCGAAAAATACTTCCATTACACTAGCATTACTATTAGCTTTAAAAGCACCACTGACATTATGTTCTCCCATAACAATAACCCTTTCACATAGATATTGTAAATTTGCCTCAATGGCATGCGATTTCTAATGCGGCGAGATTTAAGAAAAGGCAGCAGCGATAAATAGTAGAACTGTAATAAAAATAATTATAAGGTCTATCGCTAATTCAATTATACCCCGACAAGCTCCAACTTCAAAAAAAAATCACATCATGCTAAATGCCAAAGGTATCCAACTACTAATTGGTCGGCAACATACAACGACAACTTGCATGGTTGAGTTCTCATGTCAACTCTTTAAGTTCCCATCTTCAAATACTTTCCACGGTCAGCCAGCAAAGAGAACATGACATACCTTCTAGTAGTTTTTTTACCAGGCCTCGTTCCATTAGACCACAACTGGCAGGATTGACATGGAATGGCAGAAAATACAGTTCAATTCCTTGTCAATACCTCTTGATCCACGTTAATACCCTTCAAACCTAGCTATCATGCCCTCATAGTAGCATTTCTTCTAGCCTTATTTTCAGTTCAGCGGAGTAAGTTCCATCAAAATCTAGCGTGACTTGTAAAAGAAGAACAATATATCTAAGTTCAATCATAAAACAAAAGCTTTTGGTAACCGAAACTACCATAAAAGAAAACTTGCCAATATATAAAACTAGAAAGATGCCCCGCGCGTTGCAGCGGGATCTCTGTTAAGAACACAAATTGTGCGCATTTGTCAAGAATTGTCCAAGACGTATATATTCAACCATTGACGACACACCTTCGTGGGAAATTCGAAATTCATTTTGCAAAAAATAAACTGAAGATCATTCACCCTTTAGGCATGGTATCAAGATAAGAAATATAAAGTGTGCAAGAAAACCTATCTATACTAATCTCAATCTGAAGATTGTCAGCGAAAACAAGGAGGCAATAAGGTCATCTCAACACATTACAATCACGTGTAAAATCAAAGGGCAAACGACCTGAATTTCTTCTCATTACATGAACTTCCCTCCATACATCCGATACAGTGTAAACGGTTCAGAAACCATTTTAAAAGAGTTCCGTACAGTAACAACCAAAATCATACCAGCGAATGGTTCAGGCAGAAGGACCGAAACCTGAGACAAAAGATTTGTCAGGTTGCTGCATGTGTTTCCTAACTTCGGACGAATATTTGGTGCTTATATGTTACTATATCAGCTATATCAAAAAACATAATATATTAGCATTACTACCAAAAGGACTCCACTCGAACTAACCATCAGTTAAGACATAAATTTTCATGAAACTGGATAAACGGATAGGTTACTAAGCCTGGTATGACCGTAGGGATTAAAATTGGATGGAGAAGAGATAATCACCCCCAGCCAATCTGCAGGAAGAAGAAACATCCAATATTCTGAAGACTGCAATGCCTGTTCAAAAGACTGCTCTTGAACAGCAGGCGGGTATTGAACGCCTCCATATCCTCCTATTTATCCACGTGTTTTGCGGGAAAACGCACCAACGTTCCTCTCACGGTGATTTATGCAGCATGTAGAGGATGTCGAGCTGGTTGAGGATAGTAGGAGGCGGTGGCTGGCTCCGGGGTAAACCAACGACGCCACTGTCGAGCACCTCAATGTGGAGCTCGGCAAACTTGGTGAGACCAGCTCAAGTGTAGATATATAGGAGGAGCTGGTATTAAAAGGGGCAGAGAACTTAGAAGCAACAGTGCCACTAAAGCATAGAATTTTCTATACTCGCATTAGTTGCAAGGTGAAGCGACGACATGGCATTAATCTAAAGGAAGGTGAGACGCTTCATGCGTATTTCTTTACAGGAGACCATCGTTAGACATGTAGCATGTGACGATGGGTACATAACACAAATGGACGGATGGATGACTGTAATCGGATGGCTACGATTTGTTGATGATGTGGCTAGCCTGCATGTTGAAATAGACAACTTAAATGATTCTCTAGTGGGATTTTACTTTATAAGAGATATAGATAAAGCACTCATGGATGTGAGCATAAGAAACCCAGTTGGCATAATGATCATTAAAATACTCATGTGGCTACAAGCATAAACAAATCACCGACAAATATTCATGTCTGCAGCTATCTAAAGAATTGGCAGGAAATGACCGATTGTGCACCAGAAAATCATTCAAGCATATTTAAAATGTAAATAAGGTTATTTTTTTGACTATATATGTTTTACTAGCCATCAATGACAGAGCCAAGAGAGACAGTGAGCTCACCTTAAATAAGCCTTTGCTCGAAGATACTTTAGTTTCCAGTCAGATATGCGATTTGGTTTTCTGTCTTTCCTTTTCTCGATAATACATTTGTTCCCAACCAGGTTGGATACGTCACATTGTTTTCCATCTTTTCTTTCCTTCTGAATTGGTAAGTCAAAGACATTATAATTTTAAAAGCATACAAACTAAAGGTGCATGATGCCATAAAATGCTAGAGGAAAGCAATCATATTAATATTGTATAAACTATGGCAAACCTTAGTATTAAATTAAAATGCGCAATTTGGAGATCATACAATGACCATTAATATGTACGAGAAAACTAGGTACTTTCTTTCACAAATGATATTTGGCTACCTTACTATAATATTTTGTAATAAAATGACAGATGTAGAGTTTCTAACAAAATTCATAATTAACATCCGTTCATGGGATGCAGGAACAAGTTGAACAATAATAATGTTGTGATTTAGTCGATCGAGTAACATAGCAATCACCTAATCGACCTAGTTAATGCCATAGTGATTCAACAATCCTTCATAATACATTAAATTATCTAGCATATATTCTTTGCAGCATAAGAGAACGAATTAAGGAGCATACACTGAGATAGCAAAATGGTTAGCTATATATACCTGTTATCAAGTCGAGAAGCAAAGATCGCCGGCCACTCCACTTCGAAAGGAACGGTCTCCCCAGGGATGACGAAGCCCATGCGAGGCCAATCAACCACCGCCTCCATCATCCCGGTTTGTATGTCAACAGTGTACATGTTTTGGCTGTCGTTGACGAGCAATCTGCCGCACTTGTCTCCCAAGATAAATAGCTCTCGTCTTTCATTCTCCCTCTTTCCAAGTTGCTTTAGCTCAATTGTCCTTGTGCAGACCCATTCTGAACCTCCATCCTTATTTGGTTGTTCCACTTGCTGCTCCCAGATCTCCAGTTGGGTACCTTTCTTTTGCGTCCAAAGCAGTGAAAGCACCCCGTTGACGGCTAGAGTGAGGAGCATGTGACCTCTATTGTAGCAATACATTCCTTCGATTCCGAATGGGACCTTCGTCAACGAGATGTAGCCAGTCCGCATATTCAGGTTAAGGACGCTTAGACATAGTTCTCTGTGATTACAAAATAACCAATGCGCCGTGCCATGATGTACGACGGCACGACAGGATGACCCGTAGTTTTGTAGTTGCACAATACCATCGAAGCAATGGGTACGAGCCCTCCAGCTTGCTTCATCTGAGGAGAATGTGTGGAGAGTACATTTCATTTCATCGTCTTCATCGTTTATGTGGAAGCTGATAATTACCACCTTGAAGAAGGATGGGTTGCTCGGAAGCACCATCTCTTCACTAGAGCGACAATCTTTACCGGTTAAAATGGCATAGCCGTTCGAATTAGACTCGTCAAAGACCGAGCCAAACATAAGAAGAGGGAGGATGTGCCAAGCGCCGGTGAGCAAGTTGCATATCGCCAGATCGAGGATGGTATGCCTATCGCTATCGAGGCTCACGAGGAGGAGGCTGTGGCGCGAGGCGAGCGGCCTCGCTCGGTCGAAGAGGCCCGCGGGCGCGGCTGTCATGAAGGAGCTGAGGGCGCGCCGGCCAGGGCCCAGAACCGACTGCGGCGTCGGGGTGAACCACGGCAACGACCCTGTGTGCATTAATTCCTGGCTGAAGAAGCCGACGAAGGAGGACGAGGCGTCTTGATCTGGCCAGCAGCGCCGGAGGAAGGCGGGTTCGACGATGAGACTGCGGCATCGCTTGCACGCCGTGGCACAGCGGAAGAGCACGGCCGGAACGTCCTTTAGGCGGAAGAGAATCTCGAGGAGGACGTCGTCCGGGAGCGAGGCTACCATGGCCGCCGCCGCCTCCTCCTCCATCGATTTACTAGCAAGGGTTTGCGATTACGATCGACGTGTTTTGCGTGGCAGGTACGTAGGCTCTCGACCCCTTTGTGACCTACTCCCTCCCGGTCGGATTTTATCCACGCGGAGGGAGGCTTGCCAATGTTTTGAGACCTGAGGTAGTAGTTTGGACCAACTCGTCCGACTTGGATCGATCGTCACGTACCGGGCCGTGTTTCATTTGCCACATGATCGAAAAACTGCAATCCGCGTGGGCGTAGGCCGATGACTCGATACACAGATTCCTTTGACTGACTGAAAATTCATTGTTGCAGCAGTGCTAAAAACTGGTCAAAGCTTCAGTTGGTTTCTGGTTTTGAAAAATCGTGTGCACGCCGCCAAGAGTCTTCTAGTTCTTCTTGAGGGCCTGTCCAAAACTTCACGGCGCTTTGTTGTTTCAAGATTGCCAACTCTCGGCTCGGCTAGAGAACATTATATTGATGTTTTTTTTTTAATCGGAGTGGGGCAAGAGAACATCTGGAGGTTCACCGGTTTCTATGGGGAACCAAGATGGGAGGATAAACATTTGTCGTAGCTTCACCGTAAAGAGCTGAAAGGAAGTCACGTTCATGCCATGGTACTCATGGGGGATTTAAATGAAGTTTTATACTCTTTCGAAAAGGAGGGTGGTAGACCTAGACCGAACTAGTTCTTACTGGCCTTCCAAGGGTCTAGCTGATTTAGGGTACGTTAGAGATACATTTACCTGGCGTAGAGGCGGGATTAGAGAACGCCTTGATTGAGCTATTGCATGTGATGTCTAGAGAATTAAATTTACTGATGTTGTGGTTCAAGATCTAAAATATAGTAGATCGGACCATCGGCCCATTCTACTGACTATTGGTGATGAACAGACCTAAGAAGTGAGAGTGTTATGGTCGGTCTGACCTATACACGCAAGAAGCCCACTAGTGGCTAGTTGTGGGCTTAGCCCAAGTAAATTAGGGTTTAGAGGAGGCCGCCCTCCTATATAAACACATGTACCCTTCGTGATTAATCAGACAAATATTCAGTATCATACTGTCTCGTCTCCTGAAGGGAGACGGGAGACCCCCTGCGCCCCAGCCGCACCCAACCCTAGCCACCGCCTCCTTCCTCCGCGACGGCGCCCAGCCGCCGGCGCCCAGCCCTCCAGCCTCTCCGCCCTCACTTCCACCCTTACAACCTCCGCCCTAGACCCGGTAGAACCCTAGCCCCTACCACTTTGGTATCAGATTGCCTAGGTCTAATGGGCTCCAACAGCCTCCCCGTCAACCCCATCACCGCCACGTCCGCCGCCGCCACCAACACCACCCCCGCCACCTCCGCCGCCATGGCAGGCGCCCTCGCGCCGCCGGAGGCCGCCGCCGCCGACGACGGAGACCAGGGGGACGCCTCCGCCGCTGCCATCCAGGCCGCGGCCGCCGCCCCCACGGGCCTCGACCTCCTGCCCGCTACACTGGCGGACCTCGTCGACAGTCTCCGCGCCATCCATTTCGAGCTCGCGGAGATCAAAGCCGGCCAGCACCCGCCGCCCCCACCGGCCGCCGTCCCGGCCCTATCCGCCACCCCGACACCGCCCGCCTCCGTCGCCAGCAAGGGCCGCCCCGCGTGGTGGCCGCCATCGCCCTCGCCAATCCCCACATGGACCGACGCGTCGCCCGTCTACACTCAGACTGCGGCACGAACGACGGTTCAGAAGCCCGCTCACACCCTTGGCGGTCCTGGCGGGCTTGCTGCCCCCTTGGCCGAGAGCACGTCCTTCACCCCGGGCCGCCAGGAGGGTGCCTACGGGGTCACGCCTCTGGCGCAGCAGCCGCCCCGCTTCACCAAGCTGGAGTTCGCCACCTACGACGGCGCCACCGACCCCCTGAACTGGCTGAACCAGTGTGAGCAGTTCTTTCGGGGGCAGCGGACGCTCAGCGCCGACCGCACGTGGATCGCCTCCTATCACCTACGGGGCGCCGCGCAGACTTGGTACTACGCCCTCGAGCAGGACGAGGGCGGGATGCCGTCCTGGGAGCGCTTCCGCGACCTGTGCCTCCAGCGGTTGGGGCCGACCCTACGCGGAAGCCGCCTCGCCTTCACCACCACGGTCCAAGACTTCGCCGACCGCTTTCAGGCGCTCGCGTGCCATGCCCCGGGCGTCTCGGCGCGGCAGCGCGCCGATCTCTTCGTCGGCGGCCTCCCTAACTACATCCACGTCGACGTCGAGATGCGCGAGCCTGAGGACCTGCAGACGGCCATGTATTATGCACGGGCCTAAGAGTAGCGCGCCATCGCCATGCAGCAGGTCTACGCGTAACGTGGCAGCACTCGTCCCGCGCTCCGAACCGCCCCGACACCCACCGCCCCGCCGCGCCCCGCGCCGGCCGCTGCGCTCGCGGACCCTCCTGCGCCGACTCGCCCCTTCAAGCGGCTGACGGCTGCGGAGCAGCTCGAGCGGCGCCGCAAGGGGCTGTGCTTCAACAGCGACGAGAAGTACGCGTCGGGCCACACGTGCGCCCGCCTCTTCTACCTGGAGACCGTCGACGACACCGACGTGGAGGCCCTCACCGCCGAGCTCGCGGCCGCCACCGTCACCGAGGCCGGTGTCACGACCTACGCGCCGGTCGACGCGTCCGCCTTCGTCGTCTATCTTCATGCTATGGCGGGCATCAAGACGGCAAAGACGATGCTGCTCCCAGTGACGATCAATGGGGAGCGTCTCACTACGCTGGTGGACACGGGCTCGACGCACAACTTCCTGTCCAACACCGCCATGCGCCGGCTCGCTCTCCAGCCGGCGGGATCGGAGAAGTACAGCGTCATCGTCGCCAACGGGGACCGTCTTACGTGCCAGGGCGTGGCGCGATAGGTTCCCGTGCTCGTAGGCGACGAGCCGTTCTCCATCGACTGCGTCGACATCGACTTGGGCTGCTACGACTTCATCCTCGGCCTCGACTTCCTGAGCACCTTAGGCCCCATCCCGTGGGACCTCGACGTACTGTCCCTCATCTTCTGGCGCGAGGGCGGCCGCCGTGTTCACTGGACGGGCTTGGGCAGCACTGGCGCATCCCCGCAGCTCCACCTGCTGGCCGCCGCGCTTGACGAGGCGCATCCGCTCCTGGCCGACTTACTGCAGCAGCACGGCGACCTCTTCGACGAGCCGCAGGACCTCCCTCCCTCGCGGCCCTGTGACCACTGATACGTCCCCGACGTATCCATAATTTCTGTCGTTCCATGCTTGTTTTATGACAATACTTACATGTTTTGCTTGCACTTTATAATATTTTTATGCGTTTTCCGGAACTAACCTATTAACGAGATGCCACAGTGCTAGTTCCTGTTTTCTGCTGTTTTTGGTTCCAGAAAGGCTGTTCGGGCAATATTCTCGGAATTGGACGAAATCAACGCCGAACTTCCTATTTTTCCCGGAAGGCTCCAGAACACCGAAGAAGAGTCGGAGAGGGGCCAGGGGGCCACCACACCACAAGGGGGCCCGAACAGCCTTTCTGAAACCAAAAACAGCAGAAAACAGCAACTGGCCTTTCGACATCTCGTCAATAGGTTAGTTCCGGAAAACGCATAAAAATGATATAAAGTGTGAACAAAACATGTTGGTATTGTCATAAAACAAGCATGGAACATCGGAAATTATAGATACGTTGGAGACGTATCAGCATCCCCAAGCTTAGTTCCTACTCGTCCTCGAGTAGGTAAACGATAAAAGATAATTTCTGAGGTGACATGCTACCAACATAATCTTAATCATACTATTGTAAAGCATATGAGATGAATGCAGCGATTCAAAACAATGTTAATGCAATGAGTAAACAATTGAATCATATAGCAAAGACTTTTCATGAATAGTACTTTCAAGACAAGCATCAATAAGTCTTGCATAAGAGTTACTCATAAAGCAATAAATTCTTAGTAGAGACATTGAAGCAACACTATGGAAGATAAAGTTTAAGCGAGTTGCTTTCAACTTGTAACATGTATATCTCATGGATAGTTGTCAATGCAAAGCAATATAACAAGTGCAATAAGCAAGTATGTAAGAATCAATGCACAGTTCACACAAATGTTTGCTTCTTGAGGTGGAGAAAGATAGGTGAACTGACTCAACATAAAAGTAAAAAGAATGGTCCTTCAAAGAGGAAAGCATTGATTGCTATATTTGTGCTAGAGCTTTTATTTTTAAAACACGAAACAATTTTGTCAACGGTAGTAATAAAGCATATGAGTTATGTACATTATATCTTACAAGTTGCAAGTCTCATGCATAGTATACTAATAGTGCCCGCACCTTGTCCTAATTAACTTGGACTACCGGATCTTTGCAATGCACATGTTTTGACCAAGTGTCACAATGGGGTACCTCCATGCCGCCTGTACAAAGGTTCTAAGGAGAAAGCTCGCATTTTGGATTTCTCGCTTTTGATTATTCTCAACTTAGACATCCATACCGGGACAACATGGACAACAGATAATGGACTCCTCTTTAATGCATAAGCATGTGGCAACAATTATTATTCTCATATGAGATTGAGGATATATGTCCAAACTGAAACTTCCACCATGAATCATGGCTTTAGTTAGCGGCCCAAAGTTCTTCTCTAACAATATGCATGCTCCAACCATGAAGGTGGTAGATCTCTCTTGCTTCGGACAAGACGGACATGCATAGCAACTCACATGATATCCAACAAAGAATAGTTGATGGCGTCCCAGAAACCTGGTTATCGCTCAACAAGCAACTTAATAAGAGATAAAGTGCATAAGTACATATTCAATACCACAATAGTTTTTAAGCTATTTGTCCCATGAGCTATATATTGCAAAGGTGAATGATGGAATTTTAAAGGTAGCACTCAAGCAATTTACTTTGGAATGGCGGATAAATACCATGTAGTAGGTATGTATGGTGGACACAAATGGCATAGTGGTTGGCTCAAGTATTTTGGATGCATGAGAAGTATTCCCTCTCGATACAAGGTTTAGGCTAGCAAGGTTATTTGAAACAAACACAAGCACGAACCAGTACAGCAAAACTCACATAAAAGACATATTACAAGCATTATAAGACTATACATCGTCTTCCTTGTTGTTCAAACACCTCACTAGAAAATATCTAGACTCTAGAGAAACCACTCATGCAAACCAAATTTTAACAAGCTCTATGTATTTCTTCACTAATAGGTGCAAGGTATATGATGAAAGAGATTAAATAAGAGCACAACAATTTCTAAGTATCAAGTTATTCAAGACATCATACCAATTACTACATGTGGCATTTTCCAATTCCAACCATATAAAAATGAACGAAGCAGTTTTAACCTTCGCCATGAACACTAAAAGATAAAGCTAAGAACACATGTGTTCATATGAACCAGCGGAGTGTGTCTCTCTCCCACACAAGCATTTATTCAAACAAAAACAAAAACAAAAACAAAGCACACAGACGCTCCAAGTAAAGTACATAAGATGTGGCCGAATAAAAATATAGTTTCAAGAGAAGGAACCTGATAATTTGTCGATGAAGAAGGGGATGCCTTGGGCATCCCCAAGCTTAGACGCTTGAGTCTTCTTGAAATATGCAGGGGTGAACCACCTGGGCATCCCCAAGCTTAGAGTTTTCACTCTTCTTGATCATAGTATATCATCCTCCTCTCTTGACCCTTGAAAACTTCCTCCACACCAAACTTTAAGCAAACTCATTAGAGGGTTAGTGCATAATCAAAAACTCACATGTTCAGAGGTGACACAATCATTCTTAACACTTCTGGTCATTGCTCAAAGCTACTGGAAGGTAATGGAACAAAGAAATCCACCCAACACAGCGAAAGAAGCAATGCGAAATAAAAGGCAGAATCTGTCAAAAACAGAACAGTCCGTAAAGACGAATTTTAAAATGGCACCAGACTTTCTCAAATGGAAAAACTCAAAACTAATGAAAGTTGCGTACACATCTGAGGATCACTCACGTAAATTGGCATAATTTTCTGAGTTACCTACAGAGAATTAGACCCAGATTCGTGACAGACAGCAATGCTGTTTCTGCGCAGCAATCCAAATCTAGCATCAACTTTACCATAGAGACTTTACTTGGCACAAAAACATGATAAGGAGAGGTTGCTACAGTAGTAAACAACTTCCAAGACACAAATATAAAACAAAGTACTGTAGCAAAATAACACATGGGTTATCTCCCAAGAAGTTCTTTCTTTATAGCCATTAAGATGGGCTCGACGAGTTTTAATGTTGCGCTCGCGAGAAATAGTATCCGGAGCAAAAAGAGAGCATCAAGAAGCAAATCCAAAACACATTTAAGTCTAACATGCTTCCTATGAAGAGGAGCCTTGTACACAAATGAATTCATGAAGAACAAAGTGACAAGCATAAGAGGATAAAACACGAGTAACTTCAAGATTCTCAACATAAAGAGGGGAAACTTAATATTATTAAGATGCATATAACCATATTTCCCTCTCTCATAATAACTTTCAGTAGCATCATTGATGAAATCCACAATATACCCATCACTTAAAACATTCTTATCATAGTTCATATGCATGGAAGTATCATTAAATTTGGCATAAGAAGAGTTATTCTCATTAATAGTAATTGGAGCAGGATTATTATCAAGAATTTGAACATGGTAAACAAGTTGCATATTAAGGGAATTGTTTTTGGTAACCCAATCATGACTATGACAAGTTTCATAAGGATAGTTAGAACCTATATCATAGAATTCTTTGTAATGATCATCAGAGATCGGAGGCACAGTGTCATCATAAGAAATAGAATAGTTATCTTTCACAATCGGTTTATCTGTGTCCACACCATTATTGTTATTAGAAGGAGATGCATCAAGAACATAATGACCAGTAGCTAAAGGATTTTCAAACACCTCTTCCCCAAGCTTAGAGCTTTCTATATCATTATGGGAGGAAGCATGGATAGTATCGACACTATGGCAATTATTATCATCATTTTCAGAATTAGTTTCCCAGAGATTTGTAATATCAAAAGTAGTGTGCTCATTCAAATCATGATCGCTAATGTATGTAAAGGGCATAGCAAGATCATCGTATTCAGATTCATTGTCACAATAATCAATAGGAGCAACATACTTACGGTTACCTAGCGTTATCTCATTCACGCGGGGATACGCCGTTACCTCTTTCTTTTTATTCTCCTTCTTCTTCTTCTTCTTCTTCGTTCCCTTCTTCTTCTTCTTCTTCTCTTCCTTCTCCTCATTCCCTTCTTTAGGAGGAAGAGGTTTGAAGGGTGGCTTGTCCGCATAACCTGATTTACTTTCAGAAACAATAGAAGAAACTTGGGAGGATCCCTCCTTTTCATTAATTAGTTGAAAACACACAGCGGTCCTATCATATTTTGGCAAGGTGTCATCTTCTAAAATATTTTGTATGTAAGTATTTGTATGGCTATTATCAATGCAATAAGAAAAACACCCATGCAGGACATCATCAATATCAAGATCACTCATATGTAACAAAGAGATTTTTCTCGACAGTTCTTCACACCCCAAAAATAAAGTAAGCTCATCATGCTGATTAGGAGTAATTTCATCATCACAATACAAATTTGCAGCACTTATTGGGTTCAAATTATCCTTGGAGGAGCATTGAAAATTAATATGACCCACTTCATGGCAAACTTCACAAATAAAAGGATAGAGGGCACAAACTTTTTTACCAAGATCATCTAGAGCCCTAAACCACTTTCTAGTTTTTTCATTAGCATGATGGATACAATATTCATCTTTGATTTGATTAACTCCACAAGGTCTATGTATTCCACAAAAATTAACATGCTTATAGGAAATAACATTCTTAGGAGTTTGAGCATGCTCATTACAATAATTAACAACAATTTCATTCTTCATACAAGCCTCTTTAAAAGGTTCATGATACTTATCAAAATTCTTTTTAGGCAATTCAAAATGAGAAGCAAAGGCTTTATAAAGATTTGCAGCAACTTGAGAGTAAAGACCATAAGTAGCACTAATATTTCGAAATTTATCGGTATCCATAAAAGTTTCAATGCATTCATAATCATAATTTATACCTGACTCTTTACCTTTGTCGTTCTCCCAATCTTCAGCGTTCTCCTTAATCCGATCAAGAAGGTCCCTTTTAAACTCTTCTTTGTTGCGCGTGAATGATCCAGAACAAGTAGCATCCAACAAAGTCTTATCTTGAAGAGAAAGTCTCGCATAGAAATTATCAATAATGATATTACCTGGAAGCTCATGATTGGGGCATTTGAGCATTAAAGACTTCAATCTCTCCCATGCTTGGGCAATACTCTCTCCATCATGAGGCCAGAAATTATATATTCGGTTTCGGTCTTTGTGAATTTCACTTGGAGGATAGAATTTAGAATAAAATAGATGCACAATATCCTTCCAATCAAGAGAATGCTCATCCTTCAGCAGTTTATGCCAATGCGCCGCTTTACCAGACAACGACATAGAGAATAATTTCTTCTTCACTTCATCCATAGAGATACCTGCACACTTGAATAACCCGCATAATTCATGCAAAAACAAGTAAATGATCTCCGGGATGCACGGTTCCATCCCCTTCATAGCGGTTATCCATAACACGTTCAATAATTTTCATAGGTATTTTATATGGAATACTTTCGGTAGGTGCATTTAAAATATCACAAGCATCATTAGAGTTATCGCATATGGGAGATAAAGTGTTACCGAGCAAATTTTCTCACCTAAAGATGGGAAGCTAAAAAGTTCACAAAAACTAGCTTCCCCAAGCTTAGACTTCTCCATAGCATTAGCAGTAATTGCATTCATACTAATAACATCGCTACTAGCATGCAAATAAGGTTCCATTGGTTTTTTAATGTTTGCATCAAACAATTCTAAATCAGGAAAAAGATTAAAAAGCTCACTAAATTTTTTGTTGTTTTCCATTATGCCTAACTAGTGTAAACAAGAAACAAAAAGATGCAATTGCAGGATCTAAAGGAAATAGCTTCGAGCACAAACACAATGGCGCCGGAAAAGTATCGTTACACTGGAACCGGAGTATGAGTGCCTTTTTACCTTTCCTCCCGGCAACGGCGCCGTGAAAATAGCTTGATGTCTACGTTCCCCCTCCTTTCCCGTAGACGGTGTTGGGCCCCCAAGAGCGAGAGGTTTGTAGAACAGCAGCAAGTTTTCCCTTAAGTGGATCACCCAAGGTTTATCGAACTCGGGGAGGAAGAGGTCAAAGATATCCCTCTCATGCAACCCTGCAACCACAAAGCAAGAAGTCTCTTGTGTCCCCAACACACCTAATAGGTGCACTAGTTCGGCGAAGAGATAGTGAAATACAGGTGGTATGAATAAATATGAGCAGTAGTAACGACGTGTAGTTGATGGTGGTAATATGGTAGCAGTAGTAACGCAGCAGTAGTAACGCAGTAAAACAGTAAACAAGCAGCGATAGCGATATTTAGGAACAAGGCCTAGGGATTAGACTTTCACTAGTGGACACTCTCAACATTGATCACATAACAGAATAGATAAATGCATACTCTACACTTTTGTTGGATGATGAACACATTGCGTAGGATTACACGAACCCTCAATGCCGGAGTTAGCAAGCTCCACAATAATGCTCATGTTTTAATAACCTTTAGTGTAAGATAGATCAACAGACTAAACCAAGTACTAGCATAGCATGCACACTGTCACCTTCATGCATATGTAGGAGGAATAGATCACATCAATATTATCATAGCAATAGTTAACTTCATAATCTACAAGAGATCATAATCATAGCATAAACCAAGTACTAACACGGTGCACACACTGTCGCCTTTACACACGTGCAGGAGGAATAGAACTACTTTAATAACATCACTAGAGTAGCACATAGATGAATTGTGATACAAAACTCATATGAATCTCAATCATGTAAAGCAGCTTATGAGATTATTGTATTGAGGTACATGGGAGAGAGATGAACCACATAGCTACAGCGAAGCCCTCAGCCTCGGGGATGGATTACTCCCTCCTCATCATGGAGGCAGCGATGGCGGTGAAGATGGCGGTGAAGACGGCGGTGGAGACGGCTCCGGGGGCAATTCCCCGTCCCGGCAGGGTGCCGGAATAGAGAGTTCTGTCCCCCGAAATTGACTTTCGCGATGGCGGCGGCTCTGGATGGGTTTTCGTCTCGTGGTTCTTTCTGTCGATGTTTTTAGGTCACGACGGCTTATATAGGCGAAGAATCGGAGTCGGAGGGGCCACGGGCTGCCCAGACCATAGGGGGGCGCGCCCCCCGGCCGCGCCGGGGTGTGGTGTGGCCCCCCCTGGCACCTCTCTGGCCCTTCTCCGGTGCTCCGGAAGCTTCGCGAAATTATAAGATCCCCGGAATTGATTTCGTCCGATTCCGAAAATATTTCCTTACTAGGATTTCTGAAACCAAAAACAGCGAGAAAACAGCAACCGGCCTTTCGGCATCTCGTCAATAGGTTAGTTCCGGAAAACGCATAAAAATGATATAAAGTGTGAACAAAACATGTTGGTATTGTCATAAAACAAGCATGGAACATCGGAAATTATAGATACGTTGGAGACGTATCAATATCCAGTAGTTTCCCTTGAGGCCCGGCTGCCACCGGCTGGTAGGACAAAAGATGTTGTGCAAGTTTCTCATTGCGAGCACGTACGACTATATACGGAAAACATGCCTACATATTAAGCCTGATGTTCTTTCTTAATGCTTTGATTCCTATCAATTGCCCAACTGTAATTTGTTCACCCAACACTTGTCACTTATTGGAGAGTTACCACTAGTGTAGATCGCTGGGAACCCCGGTCCATCTCTCATCATAATATACTTGTTCTAAATGTCATTGGAAGTAGTATCAACTATCTTTTGGTTCCATTGCTCCCATATTGCTATTACTGCTGCTGTGTTACTGTTACTATTGCTCTCATATTACTGCTACTTTCACATCACCCCTGTTGCTAGTGCTTTTCCAGGTGCAGCTGAATTGACAACTCAGTTGTTAAGGCTTATAAGTATTCTTTACCCCCCTTGTGTCGAATCAATAAATTTGGGTTATACTACCCTCGAAGACTATCGCGATCCCCTATACTTGTGGGTTATCAAGACTGTTTTCTGGCGCCGTTGCCGGGGAGGCATATCTCTACTCATAAGTTCACCTGGGGAGTACACTCTACCTCTCTCTCTGTTTTATTTTATTTTGTTTTGCTTAGTTTATTTCTGTCTAGTTTATTTGTGCTTAGTTTATTTCTGTCTAGTATTAGTTTGCGTAGTTTACTTTTGCTTAGTTTATTTTTGTCTTGTTTTATTTGTCTCATATACCCAAAAATCCATAAAAATTTGAAAAACCAAAAAATTAAAAACTGCTGTTATGGGAGAACCTACAACCTACTTGGAGCTTATAGAATGCTATAATAATTATAGAGAATCAAGAACTGGTAAAATAATGAGTGCTATGATGGAAAAATTAAATACAATTGCTAGAATCTTGCTTAGACGCCATGATATAAACTGTTGCTCTCGACAGGATATTAAACATCTTAAATTTCAATGTGGCTTTAGTGAGGAATATTTTATTAAGAGTTATAATCGGAATTGCTATATTCATTATGGGTTCGAAGAGGTAGAACAATTTGTCTTATTTATGGGAGCCTCCGAGATAGAATCCTTCATGGTTGAGAATTATGAAACTTGTGCTATTTGTAAGGACCTTAAAGATTATGTCTCTACTATCCTTAATTCTTGCATAGAATGCTACAGTAGGAATCCTTATATCCTTGATTATAAAGAGAGACACATTAATGCACAAGAATGCACTCACAATTTGCAGGAACCGGTGGAAGAAGAAACTGATGAACCTCAAAGCTCATTGGATGAAAAAGAGGAGGAAATTGATGAACCTGAATGCTCATTGGATGAAAAAGAAGAGGAGAGCGACGAACAAAAGGAGGAAGAATGGATTAGCTACCCATGCCAACCTTCTAATGAGAGTAACTCTTTATCTCTTACACTATTTGATTGTCCTCCATGCTTACCGAAAGAGGTTGAATGTTATGTTCCTGTGGATTCTCTTGAAATATTTCCTATGAGTAAAACTTGTGAAAATAATTATGCTACTGTTATTTATGATAATCCATGCTACTTTGATAAATCTTATGATAATGCCTTGTTTGTGCCTGATGTCGAAATGCATGGTACTAAAGAATTTTGCTTAGCAAATGTTTATGATAAAGCTCTAGATGATGGTCCTATGTTACTTGATACTATTAATTGTACTACTAATGAAAATGGGATTGGAGAGCATTTAACTTTATCTATGTGTCCCATATCTCTTGAGATTGATCAACTACCTTGTTATATTATTAATAAAAGTAAGTTTGAAAGTTTTAATTTCACTATTCTTGAGTTTGATAAAAATTATGTGTGTGGAAATCATGAAAGGTATGCTGCATGTGATAGTTATATTGTTGAGTTTATTCATGAAGCTACTGAAAATTATTATGAGAGAGGAAAATATGATTGTAGAAATTTGCATGGTACTAAAACACCTCTCTATATGCTTAAAATTTTGAAGTTACACTTGTTCTATCTTCCTATGCTTGTTACTTTGCTTTTCATGAACTTGTTTATTTACAAGATTCCTTTGCATAGGAAGCATGTTAGACTTAAATGTGTTTTGGATTTGCCTCTTGATGCTCTCTTTTGCTTCAAATACTATTTCTTGCGAGTGCATCATCAAAACTGCTGAGCCCATCTTAATGGCTATAAAGAAAGCAACTTCTTGGGAGATAACCCATGTGTTATTTTGGTACAGTACTTTGTTTTATATTTGTGTCTTGGAAGTTGTTTACTACTGTAGCAACCTCTCCTTATCTTAGTTTTGTGTTTTGTTGTGCCAAGTGAAGCCTCTAATCGAAGGTTGATACTAGATTTGGATTTCTGCGCAGAAACAGATTTCTATCTGTCACGAATCTGGGTCTAATTCTCTGTAGGAAACTCAGAAAATTATGCCAATTTACGTGCGTGTTCCTCAGATATGTACGCAACTTTCATTAGTTTTGAGTTTTCTGATTTGAGCAACGGAAGTATTTATTTAAAATTCGTCTTTACTGGCAGTTCTGTTTTGGCAGATTCTGTCTCTATTTTTTGCATTGTCTCTTGTGGACTTTAAGCGAGCTTTTCTAGACGTAGAGAGCTGTAGCTAATGTTTTATTGAGTTCTTGCAATGTGCCACTACAGGACCAAGGTGGATTCAAATTTTTTGAGTACTAACCCCTCTAATGAAGTTTATGAGAAGTTTGGTGTGAAGGAAGTTTTCAAGGGTCAAGAGAGGAGGATGATATATGATCAAGAAGAGTGAAAAGTCTAAGCTTGGGGATGCCCCCGTGGTTCATCCCTGCATATTTCAAGAAGACTCAAGCGTCTAAGCTTGGGGATGCCCAAGGCATCCCCTTCTTCATCAACTTATCAGGTTCCTCCCCTAAAACTATATTTTTATTCGGTCACACCATATGTGCTTTACTTGGAGCGTCTGTGTGTTTATTTTCGTTTTGTTTTTGTTTGAATAAGATCGGATCCTAGCAATCCTTGTTTGGGAGAGAGACACGCTCCGCTTTTTCATATGAACACTTGTTCTTCGTTTTACTTTTAATGTTCAATGATAAAAGTTGGAAGCTACAATACTTATTGGTTATTTGGTTGGGAAAAGAAAATGCCTCATATGTTGTGGATAATGTGACACTTGGCAATTGTTTTGAGCTCTCAAGTAGATCATGATTAAGTTTTTTTTCCATGTAGTTTAAACCTATTAGTGGAGAACTACCGTAAAGCTTGTTAAAATTGGTTTGCATAATCGATCTCTCTTAAGGTCTAGATATTTTCTGGTAAAGTGTTTGAGCAACAAGGAAGACAGTGTAGAGTATTATAATGCTTGCGATATGTTCTTATGTAAGTTTTGTCTGTACCGGTTCATACTTGTGTTTGCTTCAAACAACCTTGCTAGCCTAAGCCTTGTATCGAGAGGGAATACTTCTCATGCATCCAAAATCCTTGAGCCAACCACTATGCCAATTGTGTCCACCATACCTACCTACTATGTGGTATTTCCTGCCATTCCAAAGTAAATTGCTTGAGTGCTACCTTTAAACAATTCAAAATGCTTCTCAATTTGTGTTAATGTTTTATAGCTCATGAGGAAGTATGTGGTGTTTAGCTTTCAACCTTGTCATTTACTTTTGACGGACTCTCATATGGACTAGTGGCACATCCGCTTATCCAATAATTTTGCAAAAAGAGCTGGCAATGGGATTCCCCAGTCCCGAATTAATTAACTTAAATAGACACTCCTCCATGGTTTGTGATTGTTGGACGGCACCCGAAGGATTCGGTTAGCCATGGCTTGTGTAAGCAAAGGTTGGGGGGAGTGTCATCATTATAATAAAATTAAAATCAAAAGGCACTCCTTCATGGTATGAGATTGTTGGCAGGCACCCGAGGATTCGGTTAGCCATGGTTTGTGAAAGAAAGGTTGGAAGGAGTGCCACCCAAAAATAAAAATTCATGGGAGCCGCTCTTGAAGTCCGGTTGGCAAGGTAGTTAGTGTACCCATTACCATTCGTTGACAACAACAAACACCTCTCAAAATTTTACTTTTTATGCTCTCTTTATGTTTTCAAAACCAAAGCTCTAGCACAAATATAGAAATCGATGCTTCCCTCGTAGAAGGGCCATTCTTTTACTTTTATGTTGAGTCAGTTATCTAATTCCTCCCACCTTAGAAGCAAACACTTGTGTCAACTGTGCATTGATTCTTACATACTTGCATATTTGCATTCATCATATTACTTTATGTTGACAATGTCCATGAGATATGCATGTTGAAAGTTGAAAGCAACCGCTGAAACTTATATCTTCCTTTGTGTTGCTTCGATGCCTTTACTTTGAATCTATTGCTTTATGAGTTAACTCTTGTGCAATCTTTTGATGCTTGTCTTGAAAATACTCTTCATGAAAAGTTTTGCTATATGTTATCTATTTGTTAGCAACTATAGATCATTGCCTTGAGTCACTTCATTCATTTCATATGCTTTGTAATAGTATGATCAAGGTTATGTAAGTAGCATGTCACTACAGAAATTATTCTTTTTATCGTTTACCTGCTCGGGACGAGCGAGAACTAAGCTTGGGGATGCTGATACGTCCCCGACGTATCCATAATTTACGTCGTTCCATGCTTGTTTTATGATAATACTTACATGTTTTGCTTGCACTTTATAATGTTTTTATGCGTTTTCCGGAACTAACCTATTAACGAGATGCCACGGTGCCGGTTCTCGTTTTCTGCTGTTTTTGGTTCCGGAAAGGCTGTTCGGGCAATATTCTCGGAATTGGACGAAATCAACGCCGAACTTCCTATTTTTCCCGGAAGGCTCCGAACACCGAAGAAGAGTCGGAGAGGGGCCGGGGGCCACCACACCACAAGGCGGCGCGGGCCGGACCCCGGCCGCGCCGGCCTAGGGTGTGGCGCCCCGAGTGCCCCCTGCGCCGCCTCTTCGCCTATAAAATCCCTTTCGACCTAAAAACACCGTACCAATTGACGAAACTCCAGAAAGACTCCAGGGGCGCCGCCACCGTCGCGAAACTCCAATTCGGGGGACAGAACTCTGTCCCGGCACCCTGCCGGGACGGGGAAGTGCCCCCGTAAGCCATCTCCATCAACGCCACCGCCTCCGCCATGCTCCGTGAGTAGTTCCCCCATGGACTACGGGTTCTAGCTGTAGCTATGTCGGTATTCTCTCCCCCATGTACTTCAATACAATGGTCTCATGAGCTGCCTTACATGATTGAGATTCATCTGATGTAATCGGTGTTGTGTTTGTTGGGATCCGATGGATGATACATTATGATTAGTCTATCTATAAAGTTTGTGAAGTTATTGTTGCTTGCAATCTTGTTATACTTAATGCTTGTCACTAGGGCCCGAGTGGCATGATCTTAGATTTAAGCTCTATACTTATTGCTTAGATTGTATCTACAAGTTGTATGCACATGTCACTGTCCGGAACCAAAGGCCCCGAAGTGAGAAGAATCGGGACAACCGGAGGGGATGGTAGTGATGTGAGGATCACATGTTTTCACGGTGTGTTAATGCTTTGCTCCGGTACTCTATTAAAAGGAGTACCTTAATATCCAGTAGTTTCCCTTGAGGCCCGGCTGCCACCGGCTGGTAGGACAAAAGATGTTGTGCAAGTTTCTCATTGCGAGCACGTACGACTATATACGGAAAACATGCCTACATAATTAATAAGCCTGATGTTCTTTCTTAATGCTTTGATTCCTATCAATTGCCCAACTGTAATTTGTACACCCAACACTTGTCACTTATTGGAGAGTTACCACTAGTGTAGATCGCTGGGAACCCCGGTCCATCTCTCATCATAATATACTTGTTCTAAATGTCATTGGAAGTAGTATCAACTATCTTCCGGTGCCATTGCTCCCATATTGCTATTACTGCTGCTGTGTTACTGTTACTATTGCTCTCATATTACTGCTACTTTCACATCACCCCTGTTGCTAGTGCTTTTCCAGGTGCAGCTGAATTGACAACTCAGTTGTTAAGGCTTATAAGTATTCTTTACCTCCCCTTGTGTCGAATCATTAAATTTGGGTTATACTACCCTCGAAGACTATCGCGATCCCCTATACTTGTGGGTTATCACCACCGCATACACCTGCTGCCGAACACGGCGCCCGTCGCTGTGCGGCCGTACCGGTACCCCCAGCTGCAGAAGGACGAGCTCGAGCGCCAGGTGGCGGTCATGCTAGCACAGGGCATCATTCGGATTTCGACGTCGCCGTTCTGCGCCCCCGTGCTCCTTGTGCGCAAGGCCGATGGCACGTGGCGCTTCTGCATCGACTTCCGCGCTCTCAACACCGTCACGTCCAAGGACAAGTTCCCCATCCCCGTCGTGGATGAGCTCCTGGACGAGCTGCATGGCGCGCGCTTCTTCACCAAGCTCGACTGGCGCTCGGGCTATCATCAGGTGCGCATGCACCTGGACGACATCGCCAAGACGGTGTTCCGCACTCACCATGGCCACTACGAGTTTTTGGTGATGCCATTCGGCCTCTCCAACGCGCCGGCGACCTTCCAGGCCCTGATGAACGACGTGCTCAGCCCCTACTTACGCCGCTTTGTGCTTGTTTTCTTTGATGATATTTTGATCTACAGCGCATCCTGGGCAGAGCACCTGCAGCACGTGACCATCATCTTCAACGAGCTTCGAGCGCATCGTCTTCATCTCAAGCGCTCGAAGTGCTCGTTTGGCACGACCTCCGTCGCGTACTTGGGCCACGTCATCTCCGCCGACGGTGTCGCGATGGACGCGGACAAGGTCGCCGCCGTCGCCGCCTGGCCGACGCCCCAGTCGCCGCGAGCTCTTTGCGGATTTTTGGGCCTCGCGGGATACTACCGCCGGTACATCCAGGACTTCGGCCTCATCGCCACGCCTGCTTCGCCGCGACGCTTTCTCCTGGGACGAGGAGGCGGCCACGGCCTTCGCCGCCCTGCAGCGGGCACTCTTGACGGGCCCCGTTCTTCAGATGCCGGACTTCGATGAGCCGTTCGTGGTGGACTGCGACGCCTCCGGTATCGGCTTCGGCGCCGTCCTTCACCAGGGCGAGGGGCCACTCGCTTGCTTCAGCCGCCCCTTCGCCCCGCGCCACCACAAGCTCGCTGCATATGAGCGCGAGCTGATCGGGCTGGTCCAGGCGGTGCGCCACTGGCGGGCGTATCTTTGGGGACGGACGTTCCATGTGCGCACGGACCACTACAGCCCAAAGTTCTTGCTGGATCAGCGCCTCTCCACAGTGCCGCAGCATCAGTGGACCAGCAAGCTCTTTGGCTTCGACTTCACCGTCGAGTACCGCCCCGGCCGCCTCAACACAGTCGCCGACGCCCTGTCCTGCCGCGACATCGACGACGCCGCGGACGCGCCCACGGTCGGTGCGGCCCTCTGCATCCACTCCGGGCCATCTTTCGCCTTCATCGACGAGGTTCGCCGCGCTACTGCCGAGGCCGCGGATGCGCAGCTGCTGCGCCAGCGCCTGGCCGACGGTGAGCTGGCTGCGCCATGGCGCCTGGACGAGGGACTACTCCTCCATGGGCGCCGCATCTTCGTGCCGGATCATGGAGACCTGCGCCACCAGGCCTTGTCCTTGGCGCATTCTGCAGGTCACGAGGGCGTCCAGAAGACCCTGCACCGTCTCCGCACTGATTTTTACATTCCAGGGGATGTCGTCCTGGTGCGAGACTGGGTGCGGGCGTGTGTCACATGCCAGCGGAACAAGACGGAGACGCTCCGTCCGGCGGGCTTACTGCAGCCGCTGGACGTGCCGTCCCAGGTGTGGGCGGACATCTCCATGGACTTCATCGAGGGGCTGCCGAAGGTTGGCGGCAAGTCCGTCATCCTCACGGTGGTCGACCGCTTCTCCAAGTACGCGCACTTCATCGCCCTCGGCCATCCCTATACGGCGGCGTCCGTGGCACGCGCCTTCTTCGACAGCATCGTTCGCCTCCACGGGTTTCCGTCCTCCATCGTCAGTGATCGTGATCCTGTGTTCACGGGTCACGTCTGGAGGGACCTCTTTGGGTTGGCGGGCGTGAAGCTCCGCATGAGCACGGCGTTTCATCCTCAGACGGACGGCCAGTCCGAGGTCATCAACAAGATCATCGCCATGTACCTGCGCTGCATCACCAGGGATCGTACACGAGCTTGGGTGGACTAGCTGGCGTGGGCCGAGTACTGCTACAACACGTCCTACCACTCCGCGCTGCACGCCACTCCCTTTGAGGTGGTCTACGGGAGGCCACCGCCGGCGATGCTTCCCTATGCGCCTGGCACGGCACGTACTGAGACGGCGGATGACCTGCTGCGTACCCGCGACGAGATACTGGCTGAGGCGCGCCAGCGACTTCTTCAGGCTCAGCAGCTGGCCAGGAGGTACTATGATGCACACCATCGCGAGGCGGAGTTTGCGGTGGGCGACTGGGTCTGGCTACGCCTTCTTCACCGGACGACCCAGTCTTTGGACCCGCGCTCCAGGCGCAAGTTGGGACCTCGTTACGCCGGTCCCTTCCGTGTGCTGGAGTGCATCGGCACGCTCGCCTCCCATCTTGAGCTGCCCGCGGGCTCGCGCCTCCACGACGTCTTCAACGTCGGCCTCCTGAAGGCCTACCGTGGCGACCCTCCGTCTGCACCACCAGCTCTTCCACCTACTTCGGACGGGCGTCTCGAGCCTGCCCCGGAGAGTGTGGCTCGCGTGATGAAGGCTCAGCAGCGACGTGGTGTTTGGCACGTCTTGGTGCATTGGACAGGCATGCCAGAGGACGAGGCGACTTGGGAGAAGCTTGAAGATCTCCGCCAGCAGTTTCCAGAAGTTCAGCTCGAGGACGAGCTGTTTGAGAAGGCGAGGAGAGATGTTATGGTCGGTCTGACCTATACATGCAAGAAGCCCACTAGTGGCTAGTTGTGGGCTTAGCCCAAGTAAATTAGGGGCTTAGCCCAAGTAAATTAGGGTTTAGAGGAGGCCGCCCTCCTATATAAACACATGTACCCTTCGTGATTAATCAGACAAATATTCAGTATCATACTGTCTCGTCTCCTGAAGGGAGACGGGAGACCCCTGCGCCCAGCCGCACCCAACCCTAGCCGTCGCCTCCTTCCTCCGCGACGGCGCCCAGCCGCCGGCGCCGAGCCCTCCAGCCTCTCCGCCCTCACTTCCACCCTTACAGCCTCCGCCCTAGACCCGGTAGAACCCTAGCCCCTACCAGAGAGTCCCTGTGGTGCTGCGCTTTGAAGCCCGTTGGCTAAAGGAGAAGAATTTTCATGCTATTGTTCAAGAGGCTTGGGATGCTTCAGCCCATCAAATTCAATCTGATTTGGCGGGAAGACTCTCTGTAGTCCACGATAGTCTCCATCGATGGGATCGATCAATTCTGAAGAAACCTCATAGGAGAATTAAAGCTATAAAAAAGATTTTGAAGAGTTAACGCGTAGTGATTAACAGAGGAGAACATTTTAAGAGAGAAGGAGTTAGCAGCGGAGATTGAAAAGTTACTTGAACAAGAGGAAATCCATTGGGCTCAAAGGAGTAGAATAAACTTGTTGTAGTTTGATGATAAAAACACTAGTTTTTTTTTCCCACAATTTGGCAACAAGTCGGCGGAAGCGGAATAGAATCAAAAACCTGAGGGATGTAGATGGCAATCTACTGGAAGGCACAAAGTAGCTTAATCCATTTATTTCTAATTATTTCAATGGGTAATTCACCACGGAAGTAGATGAGCCAGATCCTGATCTAATAGGGAAGGTAACACCACATGTGTCAGCGGCTATGAATGAAGAACTATTAAAGCCGTTTACAACGGATGAGGTAAGGAAGGCGTTGTTTTCTATTGGAGATATGAAAGCTCCAGGGGCTGAGGACCTGCATGCGTTGTTTTCAAGAAATGTTGGCATATTCTTGGGACTAGTTTGATGGAGGAAGTTTTGAATGCAATCAACAATAAAAGTATACTATAAGGGTGGATTTACACTATCATCGTGTTAATTCCAAAAGTTGATACTCCTGAAAACATTGCTCAATTCGGACCTATAAGTCTCTCCAATGTCCTCTATAAGGTAATATCAAAAATGCTTGCTGCTCGTTTGAAGGTTATCCTTGATGAGATTATTTCGTAAGTCCAGAGTGCATTTGTTCATGGTCGCTTGATTACTGATAATATCCTTTTGGCGTACGAGTGGTTACATAAGATAAAGAATAAAAGGAAAGGCAAGGAGGATTTCTGTGCGGTTAAACTAGATATGCACAAGGCATATGATCGCGTAGAGTGTGTCTTTCTTGATCGTATGTTGACAGGATTAGGTTTTGAAAAGGAGTTTGTGGATTTGCTTACGGCATGTGTACGATCGGTGAAGTACAAAATCCAATACAATGATCAAGAAATGGAAGCATTTACACCTAGTAGGGGACTCCGCTAAGGGGATCCTCTTCCACCTTACCTAATTCTTATTTGTGCAGAAAGATTATCTAGTGCTCGGGCTCATGAAGAGGATGTTCGTGGCATTGAAGGTGTTCGGATGTTCAGAAATGTACCATCAGTTTCCCATTTATTATTTGCTGATGATTCCCAAATATTGATGAAGACAAGTTTGATTAATGCAACCTCATTGAGACAAGTTCTGGATCAATATTGCGCAAGTTCGGGTCAAATGGAGAGTGAAGCTAAGTGTAGTATTTTCTTCAGTCCTCATGTTGGTGTGGAGGTAAAATCTCAAGTTTGTGAGGAACTTAATATTATGAATGAAGCTATATCGGATAAATATCTTGGACTGCCCGCAATGGTGGGCCTTGATCGCACTGCTAGTTTTGGTAATTTATTGGAAAGGATTAATGCAAGGCTACAAGGATGGAAAGAGAGGTTCTTGTCCATGTGAGGGAATGAGATCCTCCTTAAAGCCACTATCCAAGCTATACTGGTGTTTGCAATGGCTGTGTTTAAAATACCAAAACAACTGTGCAAGGAGATGAATGATGCGATGGCTAGTTTCTGGTGGGGTGATACGGAGGATCAACGGAGGATGCATTGTTTTGCATGGTGGAGAATGTGTATACCAAAGAGAAAGGGAGGTACGGGTTTTCGAGATCTACATACCTTTAATATGGTCATGTTAGCTAAACAGAGTTGGAGACTAATTTTGAAACCAGGTTCTCTCTGTGCAAGAATTCTTAAGGCAAAGTATTATCCTCATTGTTCTTTATTAAATGCGCAGCCGAAGCAAGGATCTTCCTACAATTGGAAAAGTATCATGGCTAGTCTTCAAACATTTAAAAGGGGCCATGTATGGAGAATTGGGTCGGGAGAAAAGGTGAACATATGGGAGGATCATTGGATCCCAACAAGCCCGACAAGGAAGGTGATCACTAGGAGGGGTCAAATTTTGTTTCGAACAATAGATCAACTTATTGATCCATCCACTAATTCTTGGGATGAAGATCTAATTCGTATGCTATTTTTACAAATTGAAGTTGAACTGATTCTGAGGATCCCTCTGAGTTCTCAACTAGAGGAGGATTTTGTTGCTTGGCATCATACAAAGAATTATAATTTTTCTGTCCGGTCAGCTTATTACATTGAATGGGAACATCAATTTGGCTCTAAGATTAGAAGAAGGGATGGTCAAGGGACGTCAGAAGATAATCCGGTCGGGGATACTGTATGGGCTTTGCACGTGCCTAGCAAACAGATTTTGGCATCGATGCATATTAAGGTCCAACCGCAGAGCCCAATTTGTATGCTTGGACCTAAAGATATAAAGCATTTACTCTTTTGTTGTGCTAGAGCAATTAAAGTTTGGCGTGAACTTGACATGTTATCCATGGTTGAACAAGCAATGAAGATTGATAGACCGGGCTCGGTGGTCCTGGAGCATATCCTATGCTCACCAAACTCAAATGTGCCATCATTGGAAAAAGTGAAATTACATGAACTGGTGGCGGTTGGAGGCTGGTATATTTGGTGGCAAAGAAGGGAGATAGTCAAAGGTGAACATGTCAGCCCCCCTAAAAGTTCAGCTTTTGCAATTAATGATTTGGCTGCTAATTTTGGGGCGGTTAAGCATATCGGTATTGTGTTGCGTGATGATAAGGGTCAGGCCATCGCTGGTAAAGCTTGTCTGTTGAATAATATGATGTGTGTTGCAACTGCGGAAGCAATGTCATTGTTGAGAGGTCAAGAATTTCTTGAACATATTGGTTGTTCTTTAGCCTATATTGAATCCGACTTTTTGGAATTGATTCAGGCCTGCAATGGAGATACAGAAGTCTTGAGTTCTTACACTGTTGTGCTGGCGGATTGTTTTCAAATAGCAAGTAGGATGGACTTGGTGATCTTCCAACACTGCTTTCGCGATGCAAATACAGTGGCCCATAATTTAGCCAAGCATGCTTATGAGAAGAAAGTTAATTTGTTTTGGGATGATAACCCTTGTGGTTTCATAATAGCTGATGTAATTCGAGGTGTAACTCTGTTAGAGGTTGTAACTATTATTTGAACTCAGAGCAAAAAGTATTAGACGCACTATTTTCCTTGTCAGATTACCTAAGGGGTCTGAAAGGTTTTTAATGAGGCGGCTTGCTTGGCTCTCGATCGATCAATTTTTTTTTAGACTCATGTTAGGCTGCGGTTGTAGTTGTCTGCTTCTAGATTTTCTTACATTGCACTGACCCGTTTGTATGCTCATTTGCTTTTATGTTATATAGCCTTGTGTGTTGCTAGGCCTTGTTCTCATATTTTTTTGGGGCCTTTGTATTAGACTGTTTTTATTGTGATTTTCACAAAACTTGAAGAGGAATTTTTCGAAATCCTTTTTTTTGTGTGTAACGTTTGCGCATCCTAGGTGTTTTTCTTTAATTATATTTTTAGGATTTGTTTTGTGAAATTCCGTATAGTTGTAATTGCATATACGTGTGGAAGTAAATCTGTATTTTTACGTGCAATTACACGCAGATGTGGAATTACACATAGATATGTAATTGAACATATGTGTGGAATTCCACACATATTTGTGCAAATGTACGTGATATTAATATATTCCATTCTTAAAAATATATGCAAATGGTATGGTTGTGATATTAATATATTTCATTTGTCGAAAAATGTGTGTAATTGCACATATTTGTATAATAGCACATAGACGTGTAATTACAGATAGGTTTGTTATTACAGTTGAATACGTAATTGCATATTCACCTGTAATTTCATACTTTTTTAAGAAAATCCACCACGGCGGATTATATTAATTGGGGAAACACATATATATCGTTTGCAATTACATCAACGATAAACTCGCGTGGATCATCCTTCTATATTGCATAATTTTATACTTTATATGTAACCTTGTTTTTAACTTAATTTTTTCATGTTAACTTGTAACTGTGATAGTAGTTGGTTTTTTTTAGCATTTATTAGGCTTCTAGTTACGCATAAAGCAAAAGAAGCCCGTAAAAAATGCTGTGGAGTTGATCGATTGAGAATTAACCTAAATCCCGGTTGATTGAGCGCTAGGCGCTTCCTTGTTGTTTATACTATGTCGTCTAAAGTAAGCCTCCAACTTAATTTAGGCATGCTAAAACTTGCGTGACCGATGAGCTTGCTGTAATTCCTTCAGAACTAACTGGACTCGATGTAAAAAACATTTGAAATTTTGGTTCACAACAATTACTACTATCTTGCTAGCTCACCTTCGGGAAATCTCTTGTTTTTTTTCCTCAAGGATGGAGGGCTCAGATCATGGAAACCACCTCTGATTCATAATAAGTGTCAAGAGGTCATAAATATATACTCCCTCTGATTCATAATAGGTGTCGTGTTTTTAGTTTAAAAATATACTAAAACCATGATAATTATTACGGATCGGAGAGAGTAACGAGGGGCAACCTCGGCAATGTCCATGGTAATGTACTTGAGTTTCAGGGAAAGAGGTTCGCTGGTGATTTCATCGGCTTATCAAATAAATAAGGGAGTCTGATGTTATTGATGAAAAACACAAACTGGTCGAGTTACTAAAACCAATCTGGGGTTACAACGAGTATGCTACGTGTTAATCTGGAGTCCCTCTCCCCCTTGGCTCCTCTCAACCTTTATATGCGAGGCTGGATCTCAGAATCCAATCCGGGTCGAGATAAGTTTATGTCAATGTCAGCTAATTGATGGGCATTTACTTGTTCTTTACGATTGGTTCCTAGGCTTCCGGTGCTTCCATGTCCTCCATTTCATTATGGGTTTCATGGGCTCCTTCCTAGATCAAAACTAGGGACACTAATCATACGGACCCGATAAGTCATCCTCATGTCAAACCACCTATGCCTAGCTTGTTAACGTGGTGGGAGTTGGTCGTTGCTCTTTTGATCTCTTTTTGGATGAAAGTATGGATATTTGATGTGCTAAGCAGTCCTGTTTAGCAAAAGAACTAAGTCAGCTTTTATAAAAAGCTGGTTCTAACTAGTTGCTCTTTCTTCTTCGGGAAAGCTCATGAATTTGACAGGTCCTAACACTTTAGAGCATCTCCACTCACGGTCTCTAAATAGCACCCGACAATGACGGCAGACAAGCCAAATGGGGGGCACTGACGCATGGTGCCTCGTTTATGGGACACCTCTATCCAGCCACTCCCCCTCCCCCTCACCCCCACCGCCAACGAATTTGCGAATAACTAAACTGAAACTGAAGTTTAAAATTTTGTTAAATCTTTGAAGATATTTTACATAATTTGACGGAATTTAACTAAATAAAAAACCTAATCTGATCGTTGCCACGTAACTGGAACCAACAATAGCTGGCAGCCATGCCCTCCTCCTCCTCCTTCTCCTTGACGCAGCTAGGTCCTGCGCCAGCCGTCTTGCCTTCACCAGTACCAGCGCCCCCCATGAGGTCGATGTAGCGGCCGCTGCCGGGCATCAACCAGCAGTGTGTGGGCTTTCCTGGGCCATTTTCCCTTCCCATTTAGAGCCCATGTAAAAGATAGGCCTATATTAGTGGATTTGAAATAATAAATCAACTCTCTGAAAATACACTGCTTATATTTATTTTAATTCTTGTGTGTTTCTGTCAAAACTTATTAGTTTTTTTACCATGGTATTTTCAATGTGAATCAGACCTTGTCGCACGCTAAAGGTACAGTATACCTTCCAAACCGATCACAGGTTAATAGAGCTTGCAGCTTGCAAGCAATTCTTCTTTAAGTCATAGTTGCATGTGGGTAGCTTGCTACAGTCAATAAGCATGTGGGTAGAACAACACGCTTCAGTTCTGGACCTGCCAATATTCAGATTCCATCAATTCCGCCCCTACTACTTCAAGTTCCCTCGTTTTAGAACCGAAGTACTACAATGTTTTGAGAATCCTCGAGGCATCCAACAAGTGCAGCTGGATGGCTCAACAGAGTCCATTGATTACAAGGCGTGTTCTTGCAGGCATAGGCAACCTATTAGTTAACAGTATAATGGAACTAGTAGGATCTCTCCACAGCGATTTGAGCTTGCTGGCCATCTGATCGGACAAACCAGATTGTCCTTACCGATCTGGACGGCTTTTTTTTCGTCCTATAGGCCATCTTCATTTTAGGGCTGCTACTCCCGAAATTTAGTTACCTAGCAGCGCAAAACTTGGGCCCCGAAACGGTTTAAGGCCTATGCATTTGGCCTTCAAACATATCGGTGGAAGAAAAAAAAACTTGTCCTTCCCCTGCGACTGGAACAGTCCTCTTCTCCTCTTTTTTTTTTGTTTTTTTGAACATGCCTCTTCTCCTCCCTCCCCAGATCGTCCTCCGCCTGCGCCGCTGTTGTTCCTCCGCCTGCGACGCGTAGTACCAAATCAGGATGAACAGGGGAAGTAGTTAGGAAATTCACGTTCTTGCGCTTCAATTTCATCCGGAAATTTCACGATCTTTTGCGTAGATTTAGAAAGCCGCTGAATTCTCGCCCTTCGTGGACGCGACGGTCACGATGACGTGTTGGCAGCGACGTGGTATTCCTCCATGCGGGCCTAGGCTTCGTCCATCGACGCATGGACCAGGCCCAGCCTCTGAGGAACGCCTCCCCTCCGTTCATGCAGGTTGCATCTCCATACGGCGCGAATTGAAACCGTCGGCGGCGGCTTAATCATGGTGTGCGAACTGAAACCGTCGGCGGCATCATCATCATCTGGTACTAATTGCGAACCTCCCCCTCCTATAATTATGGGCATTAACCTCAGCGTTAGTGATTGGAATATTGACTTTCGCCAAACATCCCCATGTGCGCAAATACGAAAGTGATGGTTTTTCTTCCAGCCCACTCCTCGTAAGGGGTTTTATCTTTATTCTTGTTAGGAACTCTATTCAGGACATGACATGAAGTCAATAAAGCCTCCCCTCACCATGCCTTTGATAAACCAGCAGTGGCTAACATGGAATTCACCAAGTCAGTCATCGTGCGATTTTTCCTCTCGGCAACCCCGTTTGATTGGGGTGAATAGGGAGGCGTCCTCTCATGAATAATGCCATGTTCCTCACAGAATTCATCAAAGATTTTAGGAAAATATTCACCACCACGATCCGACCTAAGACGCTTGATCTTTCTCTCTAGTTGATTTTCAACTTCAGCCTTATAAATTTTAAAGTAGTCTAAAGCTTCATCTTTAGTTCGCAACAAATAAACATAGCAAATCTAGTCGCATCATCAATCAATGTCATGAAATATCTGTTTCCACCTTTTGTCAACACACCATTCATCTCGCATAGATCAGAGTGTATGAGTTCTAAAGGTGCCAAGTTTCTCTCCTCGGCCGCCTTGTGAGGCTTCCGAGGTTGCTTTGATTAATTGCACACAACTATGGCACTTAGAACCTTTGGCAATGGTGAAATTCGGAATTAAACTTAAACTGGATAGCCGAGACATTAAACCAAAATTAATGTGACATACACTACAAGAAAAGTTGCCATGGCCGACGAAGTTGAAGTCGCGCCGTGGTTGCTGGTGTACCATGGCCGACGATTTTGGTCCCTCCGTGGTGCATGTCAAAACTTTTTTTTTCTCGTTTTTGAGGCCACCTAGCCCGACGAAAGCGGCCAAAACGTCGCGTATGGTGGCCCGGGACGTGGTGCATCGCGAATTCTCGGGTTCGCCGGCCGAGTCAACGCAAATCCGCACCGCCGAGGGATGTAGGGCCCGGATGGCAGCCTCTCCGGCATTGTTTTTTTTCTCGATCGCGCCATCTCGTTCAACGTTCTCCGATCGAGCCGTTTACGATGCGGGATCATGGGTCCCGCATGTCATCCTCTATGAACCAAAATTCTTTCTATTCTTGGATTTTTTTTGACCCCCTGATTTCTGGCTACTTCCTTTTTCTTTTGATCCCTTGCCGCCTTGGAAACGTTGAGACCGCTCGCTGCTAAATGGGACCCGCATGTCATCCTCTATGTGCAATCAACTTTCTTTTCTTGGAGTTTTTTTGGCACCTCAAATTTGGTCACTTGCCTTTTTCTTTCGATCCCCTGCCGCCTCTCAAACGGTGATACCGCTGCTGCTAAATGGGACCCGCATGTCATCCTCTATGCACTATAAAACTTTCTTTTCTTGAATTATTTTTGGCACCTCATATTTGGTCACTTGCCTTTTTCTTTCGAACCCCTGCCGCCTCTCAAACGGTGATACCGCTGCTGCTAAATGGGACCCGCATGTCATCCTCTATGTACTATAAAATTTTCTTTTCTTGGAGTTTTTTTTGGCACCTCAAATTTGGTCACTTGCCTTTTTCTTTCGATCCCCTGCCGCCTCTCAAACGGTG
>NC_061513.1:41006487-41025669 GCF_022539505.1 Lolium rigidum | reverse complement strand
GGAAACCTACCCAAGGTGGGATTCCCACTTGAGGTGGGTGATACGTCTCCAACGTATCGATAATTTCTTGTGTTCCATGCCACATTATTGATGTTATCTACATGTTTTATGCACACTTTATGTCATATTCGTGCATTTTCTGGAACTAACCTATTAACAAGATGCCGAAGTGCCGGTTCTGTTTTCTGCTGTTTTTGGTTTCAGAAATCCTAGTAACGAAATATTCTCGGAATCGGACGAAATCAACGCCAAAGATCTTAGAATCCCCGGAAGCATCCAGAACACACGAGAGGGACCGGAGGGGGGCACGAGGCCCACCACACCATACCTCGGCGCGGCCTAGGGGGCCCGCGCCCCCTAGGGTTTGGCCAGCCCTTCGACCCCCGGCGCCGCCTCTTCGCCTATAAAAGCCCCTGGATCGAAAACATCGGGGCGTTCGACGAAAACCACGAAAACCTTCCGGAGCCGCCGCCATCACGAAGCCAAGATGCGGGGACGGGAGTCTCGTTCCGGCACCCTGCCGGAGCGGGGAAGTGCCCCGGAAGGCTTCTCCATCGACACCGCTGCCATCTCCACCGCCATCTTCATCACCGCTGCTGCTCCCATGAGGAGGGAGTAGTTCTCCATCGAGGCTCGGGGCTGTACCGGTAGCTATGTGGTTCATCTCTCTCCTATGTGTTTCAATACAATAATCTCATGAGCTGCCTTACATGATTGAGATTCATATGATGATGCTTGTAATCTAGATGTCATTATGCTAGTCAAGTGAGTTTTACTTATGTGATCTCCGGAGACTCCTCGTCCCACGTGTGTAAAGGTGACAGTGTGTGCACCGTGTGGGTCTCTTAGGCTAGATTTCACAGAATACTTATTCACTGTTGAATGGCATAGTTGGGTGCTTATTTATATCTCTTTAAGATTGCAACATGTTTTGTATCACAATTTATCTATGTGCTACTCTAGTGATGTGTTATTAAAGTAGTTTTATTCCTCCTGCATGTGTGCAAAGGTGACAGTGCGTGCACCGTGTTAGTACTTGGTTTGTGCTATGATCATGATCTCTTGTAGATTATGGAGTTAACTATTGCTATGATAATATTGATGTGATCTTTTCCTCCTACATATGCATGAAGGTGACGAGTGTGCATGCTATGCTAGTACTTGGTTTAGTAGCGTTGATCTATCTTACACTAAAGGTTACTTAAACATGAGCATTATTGTGGAGCTTGTTAACTCCGGCATTGAGGGTTCGTGTAATCCTACGCAATGTGTTCATCATCCAACAAAAGTGTAGAGTATGCATTTATCTATTCTGTTATGTGATCAATGTTGAGAGTGTCCACTAGTGAAAGTGTAATCCCTAGGCCTTGTTCCTAAATACTGCTGAGTTACTACTGCTTGTTTACTGTTTTCCTGCGTTACTACTGCTGCAATACCACCACCATCAACTACACGCCAAGCACTTTTCTGGCACCGTTGCTACTTCTCATACTTATTTATACCACCTGTATTTCACTATCTCTTCGCCGAACTAGTGCACCTATTTGGTGTGTTGGGGACACAAGAGACTTCTTGCTTTGTGGTTGCGGGGTTGCATGAGAGGGATATCTTTGACCTCTTCCTCCCCGAGTTCGATAAACCTTGGGTATCCACTTAAGGGAAACTTGCTTGCTGTTCTACAAACCTCTGCTCTTGGAGGCCCAACATCGTCTACGGGAAAGGAGGGGGAACGTAGACATCAAGCACTTTTACGGCGCCGTTGCCGGGGAGGAAAGGTAAAAGGCACTCATACTACGGTCTCGGGTAAAGTATTTTTACGGCGCCGTCGTGTGTGTGCTCGAAGCTATTTCCTTTAGATCCTGCAATTGCATCTTGTTGTTTCTTGTTTACACTAGTTTGGCATAATGTACAAGAGTGAGCTTCTTATTCTATTTCCTGATTTAAAACATGGATTGTTTGATGCGAAAATTAAAAAACCTATGAAATCTTCTTTGCATGCTGGTAGTAATATTAGTATGAACGCTTTGAACACCATTGTTGATAATGATATAGAAAGTTCTAAGCTTGGGGAAGCTGATTTTCATGATATTTTTAGTCCCCCAAGCATTGAGGAGAAAATTTTCTTTGATGATACTTTGCCTCCTATTTCTGATGATGATAATGATAGTGGTCTTTTGGCGCCACCTACTATGGAGAGTAAATTTTGTTGTGATTATACTATGCCTCCTACACTTGATGAGAATAATAATGATAGCTACTTTGTTGAATTTGCTCCCACTACAACTAATAAAATTGATTATGCTTATGTGGAGAGTAATAATTTTATGCATGAGACTCATGATAAGAATGCTTTATGTGATAGTTATATTGTTGAGTTTGCTCATGTTGCTACTGAAAGTTATTATGAGAGAGGAAAATATGGTTGTAGAAATTTTCATGTTACTAAAATGCCTCTCTATGTGTTGAAATTTTTGAAGCTACACTTGTTTTATCTTCCTATGCTTGTTACTTTGTTCTTCATGAACTTGTTTATTTACAAGATTCCTATGCATAGGAAGCATGTTAGACTTAAATGTGTTTTGAATTTGCCTCTTGATGCTCTCTTTTGCTTCAAATACTATTTCTTGCGAGTGCATCATTAAAACTGCTGAGCCCATCTTAATGGCTAAAAAGAAAGAACTTCTTGGGAGATAACCCATGTGTTATTTTGCTACAGTACTTTGTTTTATATTTGTGTCTTGGAAGTTGTTTACTACTGTAGCAACCTCTCCTTATCTTAGTTTTATGTTTTGTTGTGCCAAGTAAAGTCTTTGATAGTAAAGTAAGTACTAGATTTGGATTACTGCGCAGAAACAGATTTCTTTGCTGTCACGAATCTGGGTCTAATTCTCTGTAGGTAACTCAGAAAATTATGCCAATTTACGTGAGTGATCCTCAGATATGTACGCAACTTTCATTCAATTTGAGCATTTTCGTTTGAGCAAGTCTGGTGGCCTAATAAAATCCATCTTTACGGACTGTTCTGTTTTGACAGATTCTGCCTTTTATTTCGCATTGCCTCTTTTGCTATGTTGGATGAATTTCTTTGATCCATTAATGTCCAGTAGCTTTATGCAATGTCCAGAAGTGTTAAGAATGATTGTATCACCTCTGAACATGTTAATTTTTATTGTCCACTAACCCTCTAATGAGTTGTTTCGAGTTTGGTGTGGAGGAAGTTTTCAAGGGTCAAGAGAGGAGGATGATATACTATGATCAAGAAGAGTGAAAGCTCTAAGCTTGGGGATGCACCCGGTGGTTCACCCCTGCATATATCAAGAAGACTCAAGCGTCTAAGCTTGGGGATGCCCAAGGCATCCCCTTCTTCATCGATAAATTATCAGGTTCCTTCTCTTGAAACTATATTTTTATTCGGTCACATCTTATGTACTTTACTTGGAGCGTTTGTGTGCTTTTGTTTTTGTTTGTGTTTGAATAAATTGGATTACATCATGCTTGTGTGGGAGAGAGACACGCTCCGCTGGTTCGTATGAACACATTTGTTCTTAGCTCATAATATTCATGGCGAAGTTTCCTCTTCGTTAAATTGTTATATGGTTGGAATTGGAAAATGATACATGTAGTAATTGCTATAATGTCTTGGGTAATGTGATACTTGGCAATTGTTGTGCTCATGTTTAAGCTCTTGCATCATATACTTTGCACCTATTAGTGAAGAATACATAGAGCATGCTAAAATTTGGTTTGCATAATTGGTCTCTCTAAAGTCTAGATAATTTCTAGTATTGAGTTTTGAACAACAAGGAAGACGGTGTAGAGTCTTATAATGTTTTCAATATGTCTTTTATGTGAGTTTTGCTGCACCAGTTCATCCTTGTGTTTGTTTCAAATAAGCCTTGCTAGCCTAAACCTTGTATCGAGAGGGAATACTTCTCATGCATCCAAAATACTTGAGCCAACCACTATGCCATTTGTGTCCACCATATCTACCTATACTACATGGTATTTTCCCGCCATTCCAAAGTAAATTGCTTGAGTGCTACCTTTAAAATTCCATCATTCACCTTTGCAATATATAGCTCATGGGACAAATAGCTTAAAAACTATTGTGGTATTGAATATGTAATTATGCACTTTATCTCTTATTAAGTTGCTTGTTGTGCGATAACCATGTTCATCGGGGAACGCCATCAACTCATTGTTGAATTTCATGTGAGTTGCTATGCATGTTCGTCTTGTCCGAAGTAAGGGCGATCTACACTGAGTTGAATGGTTTGAGCATGCATATTGTGAGAGAAGAACATTGGGCCGCTAACTAAAGCCATGATTCATGGTGGAAGTTTCAGTTTTGGACAAACATCCTCAAATCTCTAATGAGAAAAGAATTAATTGTTGTCAAATGCTTAAAGCATTAAAAGAGGAGTCCATTATCCGTTGTCTATGTTGTCCCGGTATGGATGTCTAAGTTGAGAATAATCAAAAGCGAGAAATCCAAATGCGAGCTTTCTCCTTAGACCTTTGTACGAGGCGGCATAGAGGTACCCCTTTGTGAAACTTGGTTAAAGCATATGTATTGCGGTGATAATCCAGGTAGTCCAAGCTAATTAGGACAAGGTGCGAGCACTATTAGTACACTATGCATGAGGCTTGCAACTTATAAGATATAATTTACATGATGCATATGCTTTATTACTACCGTTGACAAAATTGTTTCATGTTTTCAAAATCAAAGCTCTAGCACAAATATAGCAATCGATGCTTTTCCTCTATGAGGACCATTCTTTTACTTTCAATGTTGAGTCAGTTCACCTATTTCTCTCCACCTCAAGAAGCAAACACTTGTGTGAACTGTGCATTGATTCCTACATACTTGCTTATTGCACTTATTATATTACTCTATGTTGACAATATCCATGAGATATATATGTTACAAGTTGAAAGCAACCGCTGAAACTTAATCTTCTTTTGTGTTGCTTCAATACCTTTACTTTGAATTATTGCTTTATGAGTTAACTCTTATGCAAGACTTATTGATGCTTGTCTTGAAGTGCTATTCATGAAAAGTCTTTGCTTTATGATTCACTTGTTTACTCATGTCATACACATTGTTTTGATCGCTGCATTCACTACATATGCTTTACAAATAGTATGATCAAGTTTATGATGGCATGTCACTCCAGAAATTATCTTTGTTATCGTTTTACCTACTCGGGACGAGCAGAACTAAGCTTGGGGATGCTGATACGTCTCCAACGTATCGATAATTTCTTGTGTTCCATGCCACATTATTGATGTTATCTACATGTTTTATGCACACTTTATGTCATATTCGTGCATTTTCTGGAACTAACCTATTAACAAGATGCCGAAGTGCCGGTTCCTGTTTTCTGCTGTTTTTGGTTTCGAAATCCTAGTAACGAAATATTCTCGGAATCGGACGAAATCAACGCCAAAGATCTTAGAATCCCCGGAAGCATCCAGAACACACGAGAGGGACCGAGAGGGGGCACGGGCCCACCACACCATACCACGGCGCGGCCTAGGGGGGCCCGCGCCCCCTAGGGTTTGGCCAGCCCTTCGACCCCCGGCGCCGCCTCTTCGCCTATAAAAGCCCCTGGATCGAAAACATCGGGGCGTTCGACGAAAACCACGAAAACCTTCCGGAGCCGCCGCCATCACGAAGCCAAGATGCGGGGACAGGAGTCTCGTTCCGGCACCTGCCGGAGCGGGGAAGTGCCCCGGAAGGCTTCTCCATCGACACCGCTGCCATCTCCACCGCCATCTTCATCACCGCTGCTGCTCCCATGAGGAGGGAGTAGTTCTCCATCGAGGCTCGGGGCTGTACCGGTAGCTATGTGGTTCATCTCTCTCCTATGTGTTTCAATACAATAATCTCATGAGCTGCCTTACATGATTGAGATTCATATGATGATGCTTGTAATCTAGATGTCATTATGCTAGTCAAGTGAGTTTTACTTATGTGATCTCCGGAGACTCCTCGTCCCACGTGTGTAAAGGTGACGAGTGTGTGCACCGTGTGGGTCTCTTAGGCTAGATTTCACGAGAATACTTATTCACTCGTTGAATGGCATAGTGAGGTGCTTATTTATATCTCTTTAAGATTGCAACATGTTTTGTATCACAATTTATCTATGTGCTACTCTAGTGATGTGTTATTAAAGTAGTTTTATTCCTCCTGCATGTGTGCAAAGGTGACGGTGCGTGCACCGTGTTAGTACTTGGTTTGTGCTATGATCATGATCTCTTGTAGATTATGGAGTTAACTATTGCTATGATAATATTGATGTGATCTTTTCCTCCTACATATGCATGAAGGTGACGAGTGTGCATGCTATGCTAGTACTTGGTTTAGTAGCGTTGATCTATCTTACACTAAAGGTTACTTAAACATGAGCATTATTGTGGAGCTTGTTAACTCCGGCATTGAGGGTTCGTGTAATCCTACGCAATGTGTTCATCATCCAACAAAAGTGTAGAGTATGCATTTATCTATTCTGTTATGTGATCAATGTTGAGAGTGTCCACTAGTGAAAGTGTAATCCCTAGGCCTTGTTCCTAAATACTGCTGAGTTACTACTTGCTTGTTTCTTGTTTTCTTGCGTTACTACTTCGCTGCAATACCACCACCATCAACTACACGCCAAGCACTTTTACGGCACCGTTGCTACTTGCTCATACTTATTTATACCACCTGTATTTCACTATCTCTTCGCCGAACTAGTGCACCTATTTGGTGTGTTGGGGACACAAGAGACTTCTTGCTTTGTGGTTGCCGGGTTGCATGAGAGGGATATCTTTGACCTCTTCCTCCCTGAGTTCGATAAACCTTGGGTATCCACTTAAGGGAAACTTGCTGCTGTTCTACAAACCTCTGCTCTTGGAGGCCCAACACTGTCTACAGGAAAGGAGGGGGAACGTAGACATCAGTGGGACTCCCACCTTTCCATGAGGGGGGGTGGCCGGCCACCTTAGGTGGAGTCCACCTGGGACTCCACCCCCTAGGGCTGGCCGGCCATGCTAGGTGGAGTCCCTCTGGGACTCCGCCTTCCATAGTGATTTCTTCTGGACTTTTCTAGAACCTTCTAGAACCTTCCATAAATGCACCGGATCATTTCCAAACTTGGAATATGACTTCCTATACATGAATCTTATTCTCCGGACCATTCCGGAACTCCTCGTGATGTGCTGGATCACATCCGAGACTCCGAACAAAACTTCGAACTCCATTCCATATTCAATATCTACTAATACGACATCAAACCTTAAGTGTGTCACCCTACGGTTCGCGAACTATGTAGACATGGTTGAGACCTCTCTCCGAACTATCTGGAGATCCATAATGGCTCCCACATATTCAACGATGACTTAGTGATCGAATGAACCATTCACATACGATACCGATTCCCTTTGTCACGCGATATTTTACTTATCCGAGGTTTGATCATCGGTATCTCTATACCTTGTTCAACCTCGTCTCCTGATAAGTACTCTTTACTCATACCGTGGTATGTGGTCTCTTATGAACCATTCATATGCTTGCAAGCTAATATAGACGACATTCCACCGAGAGGGCCCAGAGTATATCTATCCGTCATCGGGATGGACAAATCCCACTTGTTGATCCATATGCCTCAACTCATACTTTCCGGATACTTAATCCCACCTTTATAACCACCCATTTACGCAGTGGCGTTTGATGTAATCAAAGTACCTTTCCGGTATAAGTGATTTACATGATCTCATGGCCGAAAGGACTAGGTAACTATGTATCGAAAGCTTATAGCAAATAACTTAATGACGTGATCTTATGCTACGCTTAATTGGGTGTGTCCATTACATCATTCATATAATGACATAACCTTGTTATTAATAACATCCAATGTTCATGATCATGAAACTATGATCATCTATTAATTAACAAGCTAGTTATACAAGAGGCTTACTAGGGACTCATTGTTGTTTACATAACACACATGTATCAATGTTTCGGTTAATACAATTATAGCATGGTATATAAAAATTTATCATAAACACAAAGATATATGATAACCACTTTTATTATTGCCTCTTGGGCATATCTCCAACACTTCCACCTTACCTAACTCTTATTTGTGCAGAATGATTATCTAGTGCTCGGGCTCATGAAGAGGACGTTCGTGGCATTGAAGGTGTTCGAATGTTCAGAAATGTACCATCAGTTTCCCATTTATTATTTGCTGAAGATTCCCTAATATTGATGAAGCCAAGTTTGATTAATGCAACCTCATTGAGACAAGTTCTGGATTAATATTGCGCAAGTTCGGGTCAAATGGTGAGTGAAGCTAAGTGCAGTATTTTCTTCAATCCTCATGTTGTTGTGGATGTAAAATCTCAAGTTTGCGAGGAACTTAATATTATGAATGAAGCTATATCGGATAAATATCTTGGAGTGCCCGCAATGGTGGGCCTTGATCGCACAGCTAGTTTTGGAAATTTATTGGAAAGGATTAATGCAAGGCTACAAGGATGGAAAGAGAGGTTCTTGTCCATGTGAGGGAATGAGATCCTGCTTAAAGCCATTATCCAAGCTATACCGGTGTTTGCAATGGCTGTGTTTAAAATACCAAAACAACTGTGCAAGGAGATGAATGATGCGATGGCTAGTTTCTGGTGGGGTGATACGGAGGATCAACGGAGGATGCATTGTTCCGCATAGTGGAGAATGTGTATACCAAAGAGAAAGGGAGGTACGGGTTTTTGAGATCTACATACCTTTAATATGGCCATGTTAGCTAAACAGAGTTGGAGACTAATTTTGAAACCAGGTTCTCTCTGTGCAAAAATTCTTAAGGCAAAGTATTATCCTCATTGTTCTTTATTAAATGCGCAGCCGAAGCAAGGATCTTCCTACAATTGGCAAAGTATCATGGCTAGTCTTCAAACATTTAAAAAGGGGCCATGTGTGGAGAATTGGGTCGGGAGAAAAGGTGAACATATGGGAGGATCATTGGATCCCAACAAGCCCGACAAGAAGGTGATCACTAGGCGGGGTCAAATTTTGTTTCGAACAATAGATCAACTTATTGATCCATCCACTAATTCTTGGGATGAAGATCTAATTCATATGCTATTTTTACAAATTGAAGTTGAACAGATTCTGAGGATCCCTCTGAGTTCTCAACTAGAGGAGGATTTTGTTGCTTGGCATCATACAAAGAATTATAATTTTTCTGTCCGGTCAGCTTATTACATTGAATGGGAACATCAATTTGGCTCTAAGATTAGAAGAAGGGATGGTCAAGGGACGTCAGAAGATAATCCGGTCGGGGATACTGTATGGGCTTTGGACGTGCCTAGCAAAGTGAAGATTTTTATTTGGAATGCATGGAGTAGTCCCAGGATTAGAGATTTTGGCATCGATGCATATTAAGGTCCAACCGAAGAGGTATGCTTGGACCTGAAGGTATAAAGCATTTACTCTTTTGTTGTGCTAGAGCAATTAAAGTTTGGCGTGAACTTGGCATGTTATCCATGGTTGAACAACCAATGAAGATTGATAGACCGGGTTCGGTGGTCCTAGAGCATATCCTATCCTATGCTCACCAAACTCAAATGTGCCATCATTGGAAAATGTGAAATTACATGAACTGGTGGCGGTTGGAGGCTGGTATATTTGGTGGCAAAGAAGGGAGATAGTCAAAGGTGAACATGTCAGCCCCCCTAAAAGTTCAGCTTTTGCAAATAATGATTTGGCTGCTAATTTTGGGGCGGTTAAGCATATCGGTATTGTGTTGCGTGATGATAAGGGTCAGGCCATCGCTGGTAAAGCCTGTCTGTTGAATAATATGATGTGTGTTGCAACTGCGAAAGCAATGTCATTGTTGAGAGGTCAAGAATTTCTTGAACATATTGGTTGTTCTTTAGCCTATATTGAATCCGACTTTTTGGAATTGATTCAGGCCTGCAATGTAGATACAGAAGTCTTGAGTCCTTACACTGTTGTGCTGGCGAATTGTTTTCAAATAGCAAGTAGGATGGACTTGGTGATCTTCCAACACTGCTTTCGCGATGCAAATACAGTGGCCCATAATTTAGCCAAGCATGCTTATGAGACGAAAGTTAATTTGTTTTGGGATGATAACCCTCGTGGTTGCATAATAGCTGATGTAATTCGAGATGTAACTCTGTTAGAGGTTGTAACTATTATTTGAACTCAGAGCAACAAGTATTAGACGCACTATTTTCCTTGCCAGATTACCTAAGGGGTCTGAAAGGTTTTTAATAAGGCGGCTTGCTGGGCTCTCGATCGATCAATTTTTTTTAGACTCATGTTAGGCTGCGGTTGTAGTTGTCTGCTTCTAGATTTTCTTGTATTGCACTGACCCGTTTGTATGCTCATTTGTTTTTATGTTATATAGCCTTGTGTGTTGCTAGGCCTTGTTCTCATATTTTTTGGGGCCTTTGTATTAGACTGTTTTTATTGTGATTTTCACAAAACTTGAAGAGGAATTTTTCGGCATCCTTTTTTTGTGTAACGTTTGCGCATCCTAGGTGTTTTTATTTAATTATATTTTTAGGATTTGTTTTGTGAAATTCCGTACAGTTGTAATTGCATATACGTGTGGAAGTAAATCTGTATTTTTACGTGCAGTTACACGCAGATGTGGAATTACACATAGATATGTAATTGAACATACGTGTGTAATTCCACACATATTTGTGCATAATGTACGTGATATTAATATATTCCATTCGTAAAAATATATGCAAATGGTATGGTTTGTATATTAATATATTACGTTTGTCGAAAAATGTGTGTAATTGCACATATTTGTATAATCGCACATAGATGTGTAATTACAGATAGGTTTGTTATTACAGTTGAATACGTAATTGCATATTCACCCGTAATTTCATACTTTTTTAAGGAAAGCCACCACGGCGGATTATATTAATTGGGGAAACACAAATATATCGTTTGCAATTACATCAACGATAAACTCGCGTGGATCATCCTTCTATATGCATAATTTTATACTTTATACGTAACCTTGTTTTTAACTTAATTTTTTCATGTTAACTTGTACCTGTGATAGTAGTTGATTTTTTAGCATTTATTAGGCTTCTAGTTACGCATAAAGCAAAAGAAGCCCGTAAAAAATGCTGGTGGAGTTGATCGATTGAGAATTAACCTAAATCCCGGTTGATTGAGCGCTAGGCGCTTCCTTGTTGTTTATACTATGTCGTCTAAAGTAAGCCTCCAACTTAATTTAGGCATGTTAAAACTTGCGTGACCGATGAGCTTGCTGTAATTCCATCAGAACTAACTGGACTCGATGTAAAAAACATTTGAAATTTTGCTTCACAACAATTACTACTATCTAGCTAGCTCACCTTCGGGAAATCTCTTGTTTTTTTTCCTCAAGGATGGATGGCTCAGATCACGGAAACCACCTCTGATTCATAATAAGTGTCAAGAGGTCATAAATATATACTCCCTCTGATTCATAATAGGTGTCGTGTTTTTAGTTTAGAAATATACTAAAACCATGACAATTATTACGGATCGGAGAGAGTAACGAGAGGCAACCTCGGCAATGTCCATGGTAATGTACTTGGGTTTCAGGGAAAGAGATTCGCTAGTGATTTCATCGGCTTATCAAACAAATAAGGGAGTCCGATGTTATTGATAAAAAACACAAACTGGTCGAGTTACTAAAATCAATCTGGGGTTACAACGAGTATGCTACGTGTTAATCTGGAGTCCCTCTCCCCCTTGGCTCCTCTCAACCTTTATATGCGAGGCTGGATCTCAGAATCCAATCCGGGTCGAGATAAGTTTATGTCAATGTCAGCTAATTGATGGGCATTTACTTGTTCTTTACGATTGGTTCCTAGGCTTCCGGTGCTTCCATATCCTCCATTTCATTATGGGTTTCATGGGCTTCTTCCTAGATCCAAACTAGGGACACTAATCATACGGATCCGATAAGTCATCCTCACGTTAGAGAGTACTTCGTATATAATTCTGAAACCACCTCTGCCTAGCTTGTTAACGTGGTGGGAGTTGGTCGTTGCTCTTTTGATCTATTTTTGGATGAAAGTATGGATATTTGATGTGCTAAACAGTTCTGTTTAGCAAAAGAACTAAGTCAGCTTTTATAAAAAGCTGGTTCTAACTAGTTGCTCTTTCTTCTTCGGGAAAGCTCATGAATTTGACAGGTCTTAACACTTTAGAGCATCTCCACTCACGGTCTCTAAACAGCACCCGGCAATGACGGGCAGACAAGCCAAATGGGGGGCACTGACGCATGGTGCCTCGTTTATGGGACACCTCTATCCACCCACTCCCCCTCCCCCTCACCCCCACCGCCAACGAATTTGCGAATAACTAAACTGAAACTGAAGTTTAAAATTTTGTAAAATCTTTGAAGATATTTGACATAATTTGACGGAATTTAACTAAATAAAAAACCTAATCTAATCGTTGCCACGTAACTGGAACCAACAATAGCTGGCAGCCATGCCCTCCTCCTCCTCCTCCTCCTCCTCCTCCTCCTCCTCCTTGACGCAGCTAGGCCCTGCGCCAGCCGTCTTGCCTTCACCAGTACCAGCGCCCCCCATGAGGTCGATGTAGCGGCCGCTGCCGGGAATCAACCAGCAGTGTGTGGGCTTTCCTGGGCCATTTTCCCTTCCCATTTAGAGCCCATGTAAAAGAAAGGCCTATATTAGTGGATTTGAAATAATAAATCAACTCTCTGAAAATACACTGCTTTTATATTTATTTTAATTCTTGTGTGTTTCCGTCAAAACTTATTAGTTTTTTTACCATGGTATTTTCAATGTGAATCAGACCTTGTCGCACGCTAAAGGTACAGTATACCTTCCAAACCGATTACAGGTTAATAGAGCTTGCAGCTTGCAAGCAATTCTTCTTTAAGTCATAGTTGTATGTGGGTAGCTTGCTACAGTCAATAAGCATGTGGGTAGAACAACACGCTTCAGTTCTGGACCTGCCAAGTTCAGATTTCATCAATTCCGCCCCCACTACTTCAAGTTCCCTCGTTCTAAAACCGAAGTACTACAATGTTTTGAGAATCCTCGAGGTATCCAACAAGTGCAGCTGGATGGTTCAAAAGAGTCCATTGATTACAAGGCGTGTTCTTGCAGGCATAGGCAACCTATGTAACATAAGAAGTACCTGTCTCCATGTACGTGTGTGTGTGACCCATACACTTGAATGCCCGAAAGCTACAAGGATCGATGCTTGCAGGCAAGGGGCGCCGTCCAACCTTGCACACTTGTGATCGAGCAGAGCACAAACAGAGGAAGAGTTCTCTAATCCTTTGTGGGTTTCTTCCTTGACTTGCATGAAATTTCCTTTCTTTGGAGCCTTGGAGGGGTGATAACCTATAGTCATATAGTACTAGTAGTGCACTAGTGGTTAGGGATCACAAGATATTTTCCGTCCAGTAGAGTGTAGAGTGCCGCTAGTGATCAGTGAGTTAATTGAGGTGGTGGATCTTGCAGCTGGGCGGCCTAACCTAGCTTGCTAGCTAGGGAGTATCACAAAGGAAGGCTCTTCTTCCACTCCACTGATTCCTTGTTGTCCTACTTCACTGCGCTGCTTTGCTGTTTGCTTGCTTCGTTGCACCTCAAATGCAATCCATGGGGTTTCCTCCACATGCTAATGTCTTCCCGCCGCACATGAAAAATGCTCGTTTGAGTGCGCGAACGAGCGAGTGCACAATTGTATGTCCAGATTCTTCATATATACTGTACCCCGGAAAAATGATGAGAGCGAATTAATTTGAATCCTTGTTTAATTTAGCTCCTCCACAGGTTCGTCAGCTGGAAAATGATGAGAGAGAATTCAATCGGCAGAATCTCTTTCTTGTAGCTACTTGATCATTGATTGACTGATAATCAGCACATGCGTGACACTAACAGAGAGGTCCATGCATGCATGCAGTTTCATGATGTGGTTTGCACAGATAGGACCTCGTTAACTGCACGGCAGTGCAGTTTTGCGATTGGACGCCGCGAATGATCACAAATATACCTACTAGGGCCCTCTTTGATTCGCGGCATTTCAGAAAACGTTGAATGTAATAATGACAAATACAAATATAGGATGCCACGACATAGTGAATCCTATATGGGTTTACAACAGAAGTTGTTGTTGCACCAGCACCACATAAAAATAGATTGAGGGATTAGATGTTTCTGTATCCATCTAGATTTAAAAAAGAAGAACGGTGAGAAAGAAAAAAATTCCAGCGAAATGTTTAATTCTAGTTTCTGCAATATTGCAAAATTATGCCCCCCCCCCCCCCAAACTCTAGCACAATATTTCTTGATCCCTCAAGTGTGAAAATCATCTATATAGCCCCTTGCTTGATCCACTAAAAATGGTCTTCGTGATAACTTATCAGAAGTTTCACATAGTAATAGCCTAGTCAGCACAAACAATTGGCAAAAAAATAAAAACATCAAGATTTTTTGTTTTTCGTCATTTTAAAAACCCATCTCACATTTTTCTAAGTTTCTCGTCATTTTAAAATTTTCTTCCGCGTTCCTAAATTTCCTCGAAAATTCTTGTAAATCGTCATTAGAAAGTTATTTCAAATTTGTTCCGTCATACTATTTTCTAAATTTTCCAAACAATCATTTCATTAATTTTCTACTAATAAGAAGAGTTTGAACAATAAAATTCAAAGTCATGCTTTGTTTAATTTAGGAGTTCCCTCTCTTTTTCCATATGTCGCCCTAGTTAGGCTGCTGCGTATGAGAAACCAACCCCACTTTTCAGTATAAACGTTGGCAGCAATCCATGGACCAAATAAATAGTATTTCTTCCAAAACCCAATGAAAAAATGTTTGTGATTTCGCGCAAAAAGATTCCTACTACTTGTTGTTTGGAAAGAAAAATAATACTTTACTATTTTCCCTACAAATTACTTTCAATAGAAATTGCATGCGAAGTACTCATTGTGTCCCAAAATACGATGCACGGTATTGTGTGTGTGTGTTCACTGTATGTCGCAAAATGTTTTTATGCTATATGTGACATTTTACTTGTTTTCTAGGTGTATTACTAGTGAGTTAAAAACTTAAAATGACGTGCATTGTACATTGGGTAAATAAATCCAACATGTCTTATATTTTCAGGATGCAGAGAGTAATAATAAAAAGACAAAGTTTTCCTGAAATGAGAGAGAAAATGTGGTGCGTCGCTTGTTCCGTGAAGCAACTGACGATAGAATGGTGGCAGTTCGTGAAAGGACGAACCGGAGGCAGTGCCGTACGTACGTCTGCTCCTAGAAAACTATTCTCTTCATAGCTTGTGGCGCATATATGAGGGCATCTCGACCTTTTGCGTCCACCCGAGCCGTCTGGCGCGGGCGACGCAAAATGACAGGGCCATCCATGGTGACACAATATGCGCCAGATGCGTCTACATGATGCTACGCTCAGGATGTCGTCGCGTCGACGGATGTTTCGTCGGGCCCGCCTAGCAGTGACCCAGCCTCAATGCTTCTTCTCAGCAGCGCCAGTACTGGCGCCGAGGCGTCGCTTCGGCAGTCTGCGCGACGTTAATGGCGACGCCTCGCGTGGTGCGCGGCCATCGCCTACCTTTGCGTACGAAGTAATGGCGATGTCACGCGTCCCGCGGCCGTCGCATGCCTCTGGCCTATATAAACAGGGGCGCGCGCATCTCATGTCCTCCCACACTAACCCTAGCCGTCGCACAACCTCCACCGTAGTGCCGCTGCTGCGCAACCTCTACCGTAGCCACCATGAGCAGCGCCGGCCGCGGCTAGGCTGCCGCGACTCCACCTCCACCTCCGACTCCACCTCCCCCGACCTCGAGCTCCGATGAGGACTTCGACGACGACGATAGCACATGCGACCTCCTCGACCCGGTCAGGGACGCCAAGTTCCTGGCTGACGCGGCGAAAGAAGCAGAGGCGGAGCGGGCGAGCCACGCGGCGTTCGATGCCGAGATGGAACGCTTATTGTTTGGATAAAAACATATAAAATTGGAGCTTTCTCTTGGAGATGCTCTCGGAGCGGTAGAGAGGGGCGTGAATGGAGGGAGAGGTAGTCGCTTGTTGTTTGAGAGCATCTCGAGCCGCGTCCCCCAAAGCGTCCCCCAAAGGGATTTGGGGTGCGCCGGACAAAAAAACCGTTCCAGCCGCGTCCCCCAAAGCCCATTTTTGTCCGGCGCGCCCCGATACGGTGTCCGGCGCCCCGAGCCCGTCCCCGTACCACAGGGGACGCACCGGGGACGCCGGACACAAGGAAAAGCGAGGCGGGGAGTGGCGGGGCCGACTCGTCAGCGGCACAATAAATTTTTAACCTAACCGTCGCCTACCTCGCGACGGAAGTTATTGGCGGTGCAGTTCCCGCAGCGACGCGTCTCGTCGCGCCTAGCTCTGTGTGCCGGCGTTAATGCGCGCCACCGCTCCTCCGCCTCCCTCCGGCCTATAAAAGGGCCGCCTCTCATCGTCCCTCTCACACACAAACCCTAGCGCCTCTCTCCCAAACCCTAGCCGCCACCATCTCAACAAGACTCGACGCTATGTCCGGGAGGCGGAGGCCGACCTCGCGGCCGTGGTCGTGGTCGTGGCCGCGGCAGAGCTGAACGCTCGCCGTCGCCTTCCACGCCGCCGGCTTCATCATCGTCGGAGATGGACGTGGAGCCGGACGTGCGGTTCGAGTTCGTCCTCGTCCTCAAGGGCGACCCGCGCGGCATCCAGAGGCTGCCGGACTCCTTCGCCGACTACGTCGCCGGCGACGGTCGCCCGCGCACGATGCATCTGCGGGAGGCTGTGTGTGGCTACTACCGGTGGATCGTCGACGTGATCTACAACGCGCGCGGCAAGATGTACCTCAACATCGGCTGGGAGAAGTTCGCGCGGCACCACAGCCTCCAAGCCGGCTTCATCCTCCTGTTCTCCTACTTCGGCGACAGGGACATGAGCGTCAAGGTCTTCGACAAGACGCGGTGCCGCCGGGACTACCACGGCGACAGCACCGACGAGTAGGACGACCGAGTGTTCTTTCTTCGCGGCGAACATGTGCACGGAGGTTTACGGATGTTCGCCTCATCGGTAGAACCAACAAGGGCACCATCCTCCCGCTGGATTTTCCGGTTTAGGTGATCTAGGTGTGCCCTCGAGTGTTCTTTCTTAGCAGCGAACACAGGAAACCTTCGATGCACGGTCTAGTTAGGTTTAGTTTCTTTGCAAAATTTTATATTTGTGTCCACGACGGTTCAAACTATGTATTAGTTTGTGGAAAACCATGTGCCTAACTGTGTTTTCGTGTAAACCACGTTCCAATTTATGTATTAGTTTGTGGAAATTGAAATAAAAAAGCCAAAAAAAAGTATTTTAAATGTTTGGGGGAGGCGTTTGGGGGACGCGGCTGGGGAGCATCGTCCCCCAAAGGCGGCACGAACAAAACACGTCCCCCAAACGCTCAATCCGGCGCGGTTTGGGGGACGCTTTGGGGGACGCGGCTAGAGATGCTCTGATGAAACCCATGGAGTGGTGGCGGTAGGTGAAAGGACGCACCGGACGTAATGTTGTACGTCTGTCTGTCCACACGGCTCATGCTGTCCTAGAAAACCATCCCATTCCGAGGGCATCTCCAGGCGTCGCGCGCGTCCGTTTGCATCGGCCGAAATAGTCGAAATCGACCGCGCGTCCGTTTGCGTCGGGTGGTTCCAGCGATACGACACATTTTTTTGGCCGAATCATTTTTTTGAACATGAAACATAATTTACATAGTTAAAACATGAAAAAAAACCCTAACGCCTACTGCTGCTCCTCGTCGCTGTTGAGCACGATGAGCTCCGGTATTACCCACGGCCATTTGCCATCCAGAGGAGCGTACGCCGGGCGCGCCGGCGGTGCTGTAGATGGAGGCGCCTAGGGCTGCGGCTGTGGCGGCGGTGGAGGCGCCCAGGGCTGCGGTTGTGGCGGCGGTGGAGGCGCCCAGGGATACGGCTGTGGCGGCGGTGGAGGAGGCGCCCAGGGCTGCGGCTGTGGAGGAGGAGCCCAGGGGTTGTACGGCGGCGGTTGTGGTGCCGCCGAGTCCTGTAGCGCCTGTCGAAGGCCTTCATCCTCCGACAGGCCCGGCGGCATGACGCCGGTGGCGTAGCGGGGCAGCGGCGGCTGCACAGGCGCGTCGTTCTCGGAGACGAGGACGCCGAGCTTTGCCATCTCGTCGTCCGTCATGTTCTCCGGGAACTCGAAATTGCGGCCCTCCGCCATGGCCTGCTGCCATTCGTGGAAGACGGCCGCGACGTAGTCGTCGTTGTCGTCCTTCACCTCCTCATTATGGTACGCGGGCGCCTCGATGTAGTCGTCCTCGTCGTCGTAGGCGTCGTCATCGTGGTCGTCGCGGTCGTCGTCGTCGTTGTACTGCGCGCGCGTCGGCGCCTGCTGACGACGCGTCGGCGCCTCCTGTCTTCGTGGACGACTCGGCGGTGCAGCCGCGAAGGGAAAATCCCTGTCGCCCATGAAGCCCGCCCTTCTTCTCTTATCCGTCTCGGTCGACAGATACGTACGCCAGCTGTCAGAGTCGATGGCGTACGCCGGATCGGCGCGGAGGTCCGGCGGCAGGTATCGCCTCCTTCGCCGGATCTCCGCGGTCCGATCAGGCTCGCGCGCAGGGACTGGAGGGATGGGCACCCGGCGGCAGCTGAGCCGCCAGCCGCCAGGCAGTTGCACGCCGGACCAGGCCTCGCACGGCAACCATTTGCCGTGCATTAGCCTCCCCAGCGTGACGGGGAGCGGCACCCTCTTGCTGCCGCTACCGGAGGCCTCGAAGTCATTCTTCTTCCCCATGGCGCTGCGGCGGTGGTGGTGCGAGTGGAGGTGTGGGCGAAGGAGGAACGCGGCCGGTGGACTTTTAAGGGCGGTCGTACGCGGGATACGATGCCATTGAAGGCGGCGCAGAAGCCCACCCGCCGCCCGCCAGTGCGCGCGCAGAACAGACAGCCGCGCCATTGATGGCGAAGGCTGCGGCGCAGACGCGGACGCGCTGACCGCCGAAGCGATGCCCTCGATGCATACTCGCTGCCAGGCGGGCCCGGTGGAGACGCGAGCGGACACTTTGCGCGTCCGCGCAGCCCGGTCACTTTGCTTCGCGCCGCTGGCACTACAAGAA
>NC_061513.1:40976279-41006387 GCF_022539505.1 Lolium rigidum | reverse complement strand
TCGTATTAGTAGATATTGAATATGGAATGGAGTTCGAAGTTTTGTTCGGAGTCTCGGATGTGATCCAGCACATCACGAGGAGTTCCGGAATGGTCCGGAGAATAAGATTCATATATAGGAAGTCATATTCCATGTTTGGAAATGATCCGGTGCATTTATGGAAGGTTCTAGAAGGTTCTAGAAAAGTCCGAAAGAAATCACTATGGAAGGCGGAGTCCCAGAGGGACTCCACCTAGCATGGCCGGCCAGCCCTAGGGGGTGGAGTCCCAGGTGGACTCCACCTAAGGTGGCCGGCCACCCCCCCTCACAGCGTGTTTGGTTGGAGGGATTTTTAAGTAGGGAATGGGAATTAAGGGGGTACGAGACTAAATAACCAGCGTATGGTTCGGGGGAGTGGGAGTTGTGGCAGGAAGGGGAAGGGGAATTGCGGAGGGCAACTCCCTCATATTTCTTCCCTGGGGGGGACGTGGTAATTGGATCGAGATAGGGAATTTGACAACGAAAAAACTTCTCGCGTTAGCTGAACAAAATCCGCGCGATGGAAGGAAGGCAAAAAAACCCCGCGAAAATCTTTCCCAGTTCGCGGGAAAATCCTCCTTATATAAGTCTGCAGCTCTCCTCCTCCCTTGAAATCTCCAAGGTCAACTGCCACCCGATCTGGACAGAGGCGACCTAGAAAGAGGCGACACAGGTACGAACAGAGTCAGGTTCGTTGTTTCTTCCTCTTGCAATCTCAGTTCTTGAAAAATTCCATACGCATCGTACTATCTGATAGGAAATACTATTTGTTTTGCATCCAACTAGCTTCCATCAAATCGGGATTCTTGTAGTTGTTCCCTTCACCGATCTATCCAGATCTATTCCCCATTTTCTTATTTTCTCTCTCTTGTACAGATCAGGAGCAAGAGTCACCACAGGCCAGAGGTGTGTAACGATGCGTTGACTTGTTCCTCCATTTGTTTGCTAAGATTTTGTGCTCTCTCTCTCTCTTGCTTTGTATTTGATTTATTTTTTACACATATAGGATGACCTAATGCGTGAACTAATTAGTTAGAAAATTTTATAATCCTAGGCTGCAAAGGTTGGTTGTGCTGGCTTGCTGCTGTGGTGCTACCAATTGTTATCTGCACATTAGGCTTGCCTATACTGACATACAGAGAACAAAGTTTATGTGACTGATCCTTGCGTACATCATATTAGATAGTTCCACTGATCTGATCGTTTCTAAGCTCCGAGTTTCACTCATACCAACACTATATAATTGCCATGTTGTATCACCATATTTTAATATATTGTTAGGATAAATAAATTCAGTAGATAACAAACTAATTAGAGGATCTGTTGGCACATGTTATAAAAAGTACATAGCAGGAACGTGCATTTTTTTGTTGGTGTATTTTATGCCAAAATTCATGGAAGCGCATCTTATTCATCTATCAAAGTGCTTATATATACAGCATGGAGGGGGACTTCATCCATATCAAAATTCATCACGGGGGTTCTTTTTCAATGGAAGGTCCACTTACTTATGATGGAGGCGAAGTATCTATTTTTCGAGATTGTGACAGTGAGCGTATATCATATTTTCGTCTAGTTCGCATGGCTAAAGATGTAGGTTTCAAGGATGGTGATGAGTTATATTACACAATCCCCGAGTGTAGCCTTGATGAAGGAATCGATCTACTTCATGATGATAATTCTGTTCTTAAAATGTTGAACTTCGCAAAGAAAAACAACCTTGCAGAGATATATGTTAAGCATAAAGGGCATGAAAGCAATCTTGTTAATCAAAGATCTGGTACAGGCAATAAGGAGAAACTTCCAGAGGAGGTACTTTACTGAAAAATGTTCTTTTATGCATGCAATATTTATCTTTGTGCTCATGTGTGACTCCTTGGTTGCTTGCTTGTTAGTTTTGTGTGCCTTGTTTGTTGTTTATTGCATGATACGTTGTTTCTTTATACTTGATGCTTCTACATATGTAAATTTAATCTTCATAAAGTTCTAATTGTGTGGCGCTCTATCTGGTTGTTTTGGCAGACATGGCCCGCCCACCAAAAAAACGGGAAATCATAATCTTATGGCACACTATGAGGCAACGGAGAGTGAAAATACTCATAATGTTATATCTGTTATTGCAAACCTTCATAATGTTAATTAGGAGGCATCGACGTAGGATGCGTCGCGTTAGGCAGCCTTCTTGGTACGATCCAATCACACGAGCACAAACACTGAACAACAAAATACGAGTAAGCGATACAAAATGCATTTACCAGCTACGGATGGATAGGCGTTGTTTCCAAGTGTTATGTTCTTTGGTAAGAGAAATAGGTGGGGTAAAGGATAGTAGGAACATGACCGTGGATGAGATGGTTGCTATGTTCCTTCACATACTTGCACATGATGAGAAAAATCGAGCAATCCATCATGATTTCCAGCGGTCACCTGAATCAGTTAGTCGGAATTTTCATAAAATTCTAGACGCGGTTTTAAAACTCTGGAGAGTTCTACTTAAGAAGCCTCGACCAATTCCTGCCAATTGCACGGATGGAAGGTGGACGTGGTTTAAGGTATCAAAACAATATGCCAACATTAGCAACCATTTTAGGTGTAATTCAATTATTGTTCTAACACGTCATGTTCTTTGACAGAACTGTTTAGGCGCCTTAGATGGGACATATATAGAAGTTCACGTGCCCAAAGTTGACAAACCAAGATTTCGATCAAGAAAAAAGGAAGTTGCAACTAATGTCCTTGGCGTTTGTGCGCCAGACATGCAGTTCATTTATGTATTGCCGGGTTGGGAAGGATCTGCGCATGATGGGAAGGTGCTCCGAGATGCTTTATCGAGACCAAATGGCCTTAGGATTCCTCGTGGTAAGAGATAGTTTTAAAAATGACCCATGTTAAATAGGTGTATATATTATGTCCACACTTGTTAAACACATACATTTGTTCTATTTCCGTAGGATGTTATTACCTAGTCGACGTTGGGTACAAGAACTGTGAAGGATTTCTTGCTCCATACAGAAGCCAACGATACCATCTAAATGACTGGACAAATCCCCCAAATACAAAAGAGGAACTGTTTAACATGAAGCATTCAGCAGCCAGAAATACAATTGAGAGGACATTTGGCTTGTTGAAGATGCGTTGGGGTATCATTAGGAATCCCTCTTATTATCCTTTTGATACACAAGTTGATATAATATTAGCCTGCTGCTACATTCACAATCTCATACGACAACAAATGCGTATTGATCCTTGTGAGGAATATCTAGATGAGTACATGCGAAGTCTTCAGCAATAACATGTAAATGAGGATGTCATTCAGTCCACCGAAGCATCATCAGAATGGACTGACAAAAGAGACAAGTTAGCCGACGACATGTGGAAATCTTGGAAAGAGAAAAGACGAGACAATTGATGCATGGTAGCAGATATTAGGTGTATTACATTAAATGTTTGTGTACTTAGCTATGTGTGTCAAAACATTATGTCATGCTATTTGTTTTCTCCTATATGTCACAGTACCATATCTTTTTCACATGTTAATCATATCTACGAACATCTTTCTCCCTTGTCATTTGTTTTCTCTAATATGTCTCCTACTATGTTAATGTATGGTCACATTTTCCGTTTGTAAACATATTTCATTGTCCTATTTATAAAATATTAGAATACCAAGTCAAAGAGGAGCAAGTTAACATCCAAAAAAAGAGACAAGAGAACATGGACAGCCGAGGAGGAGAAGTTACTTATTGATATTCTCCATCAAATGAATGACTCTTCTTGGAAAGTAGACACAGGTCACAAGTCTGGGTATCTCACATATGTTGAGAAGGAAATGGCTAAAGTACTACCACATGCTGATCTCAAAGCGGATCCACACATCAAGTCAAAAGTGAAGATTCTGAAGAAGCAACTTTCGTATGTCCTGGAAATTATGCAAAATGACAGTGGGTTTGGATGGGACGACGAGATGAAGATGGTAGTTGGAGATAGAGACACCTATATGGGTTGGGCAAAGGTGAAGTTGTTTTCTATTAAATAGAGAAAGCATGTTGTTAAGTTCTATTGTTTATTGTTTATCCTTGTCTAAGTTTCTAATTTACATTCATGGTTGCCTTTTTTAGTCCCGTGAGGGAGCAGGTCCTCTGTACATGAAGCCCATGGTCAACTTTGACAAACTTTGTGAGGTGTATGCCAGTGATTTGGCTCAAGGAGGAAGTGCTAAGGGTCCTGGAGAACAGGAAGTGGCAGAAGATGAATCTCCTGTACATGCAGAACCCACTAGTGAACCTAATAAGAAGAATGTTGCTCAAGCACAGGATAACACCAACCCTTCAGGCAGTTCGAGGCAGGGTCGTAAGAGAACGTACCCAGATGATGAAGCAGCTGAGCTAGGACTTGTAAGTGTATCTAATACACTTGCAAAGTTCTTAGAAGCGGAGCAGGAGAATGCAAAAACCATGAGTGGTTTACAGAAGGCATTGTTTCATGAAGCCGAAGTTCATGAGCAAACGTCAGCCAACAGAACCAAGTTACTTGATGTACTGCAGAATCTGGAGGATCTCACAGACGAAGAAGTCGTCATGGCTGTTCGTGTCCTTGGTCGTGACGCTGGACAAACAGAACTTTTCTTAAAGATGCGTGATAAGTACCAAGTAGTGTTTGTTCGTCAGGAGCTCGAGGCGGCAAAGAAATGAATTATTCATGATCAGATTTAGAATAATTTACTATTGTTTGCTTGCCTCTTTTCATTCTACAATGGTACTAGTTTTTTGCTTTTTAGAACTCATCAATGGAGGATATTTTCATATGTTGATCAACTGGAGTGTATTGTTCTCCCGTTATGTCTTATCTTGTCTCATTTCTATCTGCCTAAGATTGTACTGTGGTTATTTTATTGTGGTATGACAACATTTCCTGTTTTTCTTTGAGATCAACTTTTCTTGTTGGCAACACCTGATGTTACTGAGTAGTCACAGGTTTCTTGTGTCTTCATTTAATGGGTTAGTATACAGTCTCTTCCCCAATTTGATTAAGCGAGAGGCTTGTAAAAATTTAGTTTGCTACATTCTGCACTTTTGACTTCTGATACTACACTTCCTCTGTGGCTGCTGCAGTGTCCCATTGGGCAAAAGAGAAAAAAATCAATCTGATGGGTATAGCAGAAGAGAAAAACGATTCGGCAACTCCCCATATACTTCCCATCAAATACCAAACAGTGGAATGGGAGTAAATGATAACTTCCCCTGCCCATTACCCATACGAACTCCCTACCTCTAACTCCCAATCCCCTGCCATCCGTTTACCAAACACGCTGTCAAATACCAAACAGTGGAATGGGAGTAAATGATAACTTCCCCTGCCCATTACCCATACGAACTCCCTACCTCTAACTCCCAATCCCCTGCCATCCGTTTACCAAACACGCTATCATGGAAAGGTGGGAGTCCCACCTCAAGTGGGAATCCCACCTTGGGTAGGTTTCCCTACACATGGAAGGTTTTGGGTTTGGGTCTTATTCGAAGACTTGTAGTCCAACACTTGGGGGTTCCACCTATATAATGAGGGACAAGGGGAGGGGGCCGGCCACCTCAAGCCATAGCTTGGCCGCACCCCCTAAGTGGCCGGCCACCCCTCTCCCAAACCCTAGCCGCCCCACCTCCTCCACCTCTCCCGCAAACGCTTAGCGAAGCTCCGCCGGAGATCTCCATCGACACCGCCACCACGCCGTCGTGCTGCCGGGATTCAAGGAGGAGCTACTACTTCCGCTGCCCGCTGGAACGGGGAGAAGGACGTTGTCTTCATCAATACCGAACGTGAGACCGAGTACGGAGGTGCTGCCCGATTGTGGCACCGTCAAGATCTTCTACGCGCTTTTGAAAGCGGCAAGTGATCGTCTACCGCACAACGAGAGCCTCGTCTTGTAGGCTTTGGAAATCTTCAAGGGTTAGTCTCGTTCATCCCCTCGTTGCTATCGTCTTCTAGATTGCATCTTGGCTTGGATTGCGTTCTCGCGGTAGGAATTTTTTTTTCTATGCTACAAATCCCTACAGGAAGAGGATCCCCTTAGCGGAGTCCCCTACTAGGTGTAAATCCTTCCATTTCTTGATCATTGTATTGGATTTTGTACTTCACCGATCGTACACATGCCGTAAGCAAATCCACAAACTCCTTTTCAAAACCTAATCCTGTCAACATACGATCAAGAAAGGCACACTCTACGCGATCATATGCCTTGTGCATATCTGTTTAGCCGCACATAAATCCTCCTTGCCTTTATTTTTATTCTTTATCTTATGTAATCACTCGTACGCCAAAAGGATATTATCAGTAATCAAGCGACCATGAACAAATGCACTTTGGACTTACAAAATAATCTCATCAAGGATAACCTTCAAACGAGCAGCAAGCATTTTTGATACCTTATAGAGGACATTGGAGAGACTTATAGGTCCGAATTGAGCAATGTTTTCAGGAGTATCAACTTTTGGAATTAACATGATGATAGTGTCAATCCACCCTTATAGTATACTTTTATTGTTGATTGCATTCAAAACTTCCTCCATCAAACTAGTCCCAAGTATATGCCAACATTTCTTGAAAACAACGCATGCAGGTCATCCGCCCCTGGAGCTTTCATATCTCCAATAGAAAACAACGCCTTCCTTACCTCATGCGTTGTAAATGGCTTCAATAGTTCTTCATTCATGGCCGCTGACACATGTGGTGTTACCTTCCCTATTAGATCAGGATCTGGCTCATCTACTTCCGTGGTGAATAACCCATTGAAATAATTAGAAATAAATGGATTAAGCTGCTTTGTGCCTTCCAGTAGATTGCCATCTACATCCCTCAGGTTTTTGATTCTATTCCGCTTCCGCCGACTTGTTGCCAAATTGTGGAAAAAAAACTAGTGTTTTTATCATCAAACTACAACAAGTTTATTCTACTCCTTTGAGCCCAATGGATTTCCTCTTGTTCAAGTAACTTTTCAATCTCCGCTGCTAACTCCTTCTCTCTTAAAATGTTATCCTCTGTTAAATCACTATGCGGTAACTCTTCAAAAAAAAAATTATAGCTTTAATTCTCCTATGAGGTTTCTTCAGAATTGATCGATCCCATCGATGGAGACTATCGTGGACTACAGAGAGTCTTCCCGCCAAATCAGATTGAATTTGATGGGCTGAAGCATCCCAAGCCTCTTGAACAATAGCATGAAAATTCTTCTCCTTTAGCCAACGGGCTTCAAAGCGCAGCACCACAGGGACTGTCACTTCTTGGGTCTGTTCATCACCAATAGTCAGTAGAATGGACCGATGGTCCGATCTACTATATTTTAGGTTTTGAACCACAACATCAGTAAATTTAATTCTCTAGACATCACATGCAATAGCTCAATCAAGGCGTTCTCTAATCCCGCCTCTATGCCAGGTAAATTTATCTCTAACGTACCCTAAATCAGCTAGTGCCTCTTGGAAGGCCAGTAAGAACTAGTTCGGTCTAGGTCTACCACCCTCCTTTTCGAAAGAGTATAAAACTTTATTTAAATCCCCCATGACTACCATGGCATGAACGTGACTTCCTTTCAGCTCTTTACGGTGAAGCCACGACAAATGTTTATCCTCCCATCTTGGTTCCCCATAGAAACTGGTGAACCTCCAGATGTTCTCTTGCCCCACTCCGATAAAAAAAAAATCAGTATAATGTTCTCTAGCCGAGCCGAGAGTTGGCAATCTTGAAACAACAAAGCGCCGTGAAGTTTTGGACAGGCCCTCAAGAAGAACTAGAAGACTCTCGGCGGCGTGCACACGATTTTTCAAAACCAGAAACCAACTGAAGCTTTGACCAGTTTTTAGCACTGCCGCAACAATGAATTTTTTTCAGTCAGTCAAGGAATCTGTGTATCGAGTCATCGGCCTACGCCCATGCGGATTGCAGTTTTTCATGTGGCAAATGAAACACGGCCCGGTACGTGACGATCGATCCAAGGCGTGGATAAAATCCGACCGGGAGGGAGTAGGTCACAAAGGGGGCGGTCGAGAGCCTGTTGGAATTCGTCCACGGATCAATCACATCAAACTAGACGAACAAACGTGAAGATAAAATTTATCGCCAAGGGTGCGTGTCGCACCCTCTAAAACTACTCTTTATTGATTTTCTGATTTTCTCGGTACAAGCTTGATACAAATCACCGCGACCCTGCGTGTAATACACGGCCAGACGATCAGCTAGACCAAATCCTACCGGGACTCAAACACCTAGATTTCCTAAACAAGCTAAGCCTAATCTGACTCTACTTGAACGCACACACGGCAGTACTTGCCATCTAATACTACCTCGATCAACTATAACTCAGCTAGCTAGACATACGTGTAAACACTAGTACTAATCAGATTACAAGTCGAAACTTACCAAAGTCACGTAGTGTACTAGCTCACGTGAGAAACGACACGACTAACTTTGATAAGGAAAGATTATTGTCAACAGAAACAGAGCCTACGTACCTGCCACGCAAAACACGTCGATCGTAATCGCAAACCCTTGCTAGTAGATCGATGGAGGAGGCGGCGGCGGCGGCCATGGTAGCCTCGCTCCCGGACGACGTCCTCCTCGAGATTCTCTTCCGCCTAAAGGACGTTCCGGCCGTGCTCTTCCGCTGTGCCACGGCGTGCAAGCGATGCCGCAGTCTCATCGTCGAACCCGCCTTCCTCCGGCGCTGCTGGCCAGATCAAGACGCCTCGTCCTCCTTCGTCGGCTTCTTCAGCCAGGAATTAATGCACACAGGGTCGTTGCCGTGGTTCACCCCGACGCCGCAGTCGGTTCTGGGCCCTGGCCGGCGCGCCCTCAGCTCCTTCATGACAGCCGCGCCCGCGGGCCTCTTCGACCGAGCGAGGCCGCTCGCCTCGCGCCACAGCCTCCTCCTCGTGAGCCTCGATAGCGATAGGCATACCATCCTCGATCTGGCGATATGCAACTTGCTCACCGGCGCTTGGCACATCCTCCCTCTTCTTATGTTTGGCTCGGTCTTTGACGAGTCTAATTCGAACGGCTATGCCATTTTAACCGGTAAAGATTGTCGCTCTAGTGAAGAGATGGTGCTTCCGAGCAACCCATCCTTCTTCAAGGTGGTAATTATCAGCTTCCACATAAACGATGAAGACGATGAAATGAAATGTACTCTCCACACATTCTCCTCAGATGAAGCAAGCTGGAGGGCTCGTACCCATTGCTTCGATGGTATTGTGCAACTAAGCAACTACGGGTCATCCTGTCCTGCCGTCGTACATCATGGCACGTCGCATTGGTTATTTTGTAATTACGGAGAACTTTGTCTAAGCGTCCTTAACCTGAATATGCGGACTGGCTACATCTCGTTGACGAAGCTCCCATTCGGAATCGAAGGAATGTATTGCTACAATAGAGGTCACCTGTTGCTCACTCTAGCCGTCAACGGGGTGCTTTCACTGCTTTGGATGCAAAAGGAAGGTACCCAACTGAAGATCTGGGAGCAGCAAGTGGAACAACCAAATAAGGATGGAGGTTCAGAATGGGTCTGCACAAGGACAATTGAGCTAAAGCAACTTGGAAAGAGGGAGAATAATGAAAGACGAGAGCTATTTATCTTGGGAGACAAGTGCGGCAGATTGCTCGTCAACGACAGCCAAAACATGTACACTGTTGACATACAAACCGGGATGATGGAGGCGGTGGTTGATTGGCCTCGCATGGGCTTCGTCATCCCTGGGGAGACCGTTCCTTTCGAAGTGGAGTGGCCGGCGATCTTTGCTTCTCGACTTGATAACAGGTATATATAGCTAACCATTTTGCTATCTCAGTGTATGCTCCTTAATTCGTTCTCTTATGCTGCAAAGAATATATGCTAGATAATTTAATGTATTATTAAGGATTGTTGAATCACTATGGCATTAACTAGGTCGATTAGGTGATTGCTATGTTACTCGATCGACTAAATCACATATTATTATTGTTCAACTTGTTCCTACATCCCATGAACGGATGTTAATTATGAATTTTGTTAGAAACTCTACATCTGTCATTTTATTACAAAATATTATAGTAAGGTAGCCAAATATCATTTGTGAAAGAAAGTACCTAGTTTTCTCGTACATATTAATGGTCATTGTATGATTTCCAAATTGCGCATTTTAATTTAATACTAAGGTTTGTCATAGTTTATACAATATTGATATGATTGATTTCCTCTAGCATTTTATGGCATCATGCACCTTTAGTTTGTATGCTTATAAAATTATAATGTCTTTGACTTACCAATTCAGAAGGAAAGAAAAGATGGAAAACAATGTGACGTATCCAACCTGGTTGGGAACAAATGGATTATCGAGAAAAGGAAAGACAGAAAACCAAATCGCATATCTGACTGGAAACTAAAGTATCTTCGAGCAAAGGCTGATTTAAGGTGAGCTCACTGTCTCTCTTGGCTCTGTCATTGATGGCTAGTAAAACATATATGGTCAAAAAAATAACCTTATTTACATTTTAAATATGCTTGAACGATTTTCTGGTGCACAATCGGTCATTTCCTGCCAATTCTTTAGATAGCAGACATGAATATTTGTCGGTGATTTGTTTATGCTTGTAGCCACATGAGTATTTTAATGATCATTATGCCAATTGGGTTTCTTATGCTCACATCCATGAGTGCTTTATCTATATCTCTTATAAAGCAAAATCCCACTAGAGAATCATTTAAGTTGTCTATCTCAACATGCAGGCTAGCCACATCATCAACAAATTGTAGCCATCCGATTACAGTCATCCATCCATCCATTTGTGTTATGTGCCCATCGTCACATGCTACATGTCTAACGATGGTCTCCTGTAAAGAAATACCCATGAAGCGTCTTACCTTCCTTTAGATTAATGCCATGTCGTCGCTTCACCTTGCAACTAATGCGAGTCTAGAAAATTCTATGCTTTAGTGGCACTGTTGCTTCTAAGTTCTCTATCCCTTTTAATACCAGCTCCTCCTATATATCTACACTTGAGCTGGTCTCACCAAGTTTGCCGAGCTCCACATTGAGGTGCTCGACAGTGGCGTCGTTGGTTTACCCCGGAGCCGGCCACCTCCTGTCTTCGCCAACCACCGCCTCCTACTATCCTCAACCAGCTCGACATCCTCTACATGCTGCATAAATCACCGTGAGAGGAACGCTGGTGCATTTTCACCGTGGATAAATAGGAGGATATGGAGGCGTTCAATACCCGCCTGCTGTTCAAGAGCAGTCTTTTGAACTGGCATTGCAGTCTTCAGAATATTGGATGTTTCTTCTTCCTGCAGATTGGTTGAGGGTGATTATCTCTTCTCCATCCAATTTTAATCCCTACGGTCATACCAGGCTAAGTAACCTATCCGTTTATCCAGTTTCATGAAAATTTATGTCTTAACTGATGGTTAGTTCGAGTGGAATCCTTTTGGTAGTAATGGTAATATATTATGTTTTTTGATATAGCTGATATAGTAACATATAAGCACCAAATATTCGTCCGAAGTTAGGAACACATGCAGCAACCTGACAAATCTTTTGTCTCAGGTTTCGGTCCTTCTGCCTGAACCATTTGCTGGTATGATTTTGGTTGTTACTGTACGGAACTCTTTTAAAATGGTTTCTGAACCGTTTACACTGTATCGGATGTATGGAGGGAAGTTCATGTACTGAGAAGAAATTCAGGTCGTTTGCCTTTTGATTTTACACGTGATTGTAATGTGTTGAGATGACCTCATTGCCTCCTTGTTTTCGCTGACAATCTTCAGATTGAGATTAGCATACATAGGTTTTCTTTCACACTTTATATTTCTTATCTTGATACCATGCCTAAAGGGTGAATGATCTTCAGTTTATTTTCTGCAAAGTGAATTTCGAATTTCCCACAAAGGTGTGTCGTCAATGGTTGAATATATACGCCTTGGATAATTCTTGACAAATGCGCACAATTTGTGTTCTTAACAGAGATCCCGCTGCAACGCGCGGGGCAGCTTTCTAGTTTTATATATTGGCAAGTTTTCTTTTATAATAGTTTCGGTTACCAAAAGCTTTTGTTTTATGATTGAACTTAGATATATTGTTCTTCTTTTACAAGTCACGCTAGATTTTGAGGGAACTTACTCCGCTGAACTGAAAATAAGGTTAGAAGAAATGCTACTATGATGGCATGATAGCTAGGTTTCAAGGGTATTAACGTGGATCAAGAGGTATTGACAAGGAATTGAAATGTATTTCTTGCCATAGTGCCATTTTCCATGTCAAACCCTGCCAGTTGTGGTCTAATGGAATGAGGCCTGGTAAAAAAAATGAATAGAAGGTATGTCATGTTCTCTTTGCTGGCTAACCGTGGAAAGTATTTGAAGATGGGAACTTAAAGAGTTGACATGAGAACTCAATCATGCAAGTTGTCGTTGTATGTTGCCGACCAATTAGTAGTTGGATACCTTTGGCATTTAGCATGATGTGATTTTGTTTGAAGTTGGAGCTTGTCGGGGTATAATTGAATTAGCACGATAGACCTTATAATTATTTTTATTAAAGTTCTACTATTTATCGCTGCTGCCTTTTCTTAAATCTCGCCGCATTAGAAATCGCATGTCATTGAGGCAAATTTACAATATCTATGTGAAAGGGTTATTGTTCTGGGAGAACATAATGTCAGTGCTGCTTTTAAAGCTAATAGTAATGCTAGTGTAATGGAAGTATTTTCGCGATCAAAGGGAGTTTTTGTTTGGTAAACACCATATACCACAGTCGCATCGAAAGCAACACATCGGACCGGTCAGATGTCGCCCATTCGCATTTCATCGTACGGCCCGCATGCATTAAGGCTTCCCACAAAAACAAAAATCTAGGTCATAACATCGCAGGTTGCCAACCTCCTATCCTATCCAACATTCCAGTCCGATAGCTCATTCCCAATCGATCCGAAAAGTGACAAGCGAAATGCTCCTTCCGAAATTGATCTATAGCCGCCCCATTTGCTCTCTCCCCACCGCACTGCCGTTCCTTTCCCTACCGTGTGGCCAATTCCCACCCCACCCCCGCTGATACTTGCACCTCCACTTGGTTTCGGCCCTATGCTGGCACATTGTGGTTCCATCGCTGGAAGTGGTCATTGGAGCCTCCCTAATTGAGGTATAGAGTCGGCGGCGGCATAGCCGGGCCGACCAGGTTACGTATTCCGCACGAAGCAGTGAGTCGGAGCATGCTTCCTTGATCGACTACATGAACTGTCGAGTAGGATATTACAACTAAACTAGGCCTCAAGGTGCAGACGGATGTGGATATCCGCAAGTTCGCTCCGGACATACCGCTTAAATTGCCTTGGCGGCATCGTGGATAACCTGTGGCATCTAATTGGGCTTCACTGTAGAGTCCACAACTCCACATATCCCGCTAATATCCTGCAGAGCGCAATTGCACCCGCAGCATTGGCCGCCGCTCGCTCCTGACCGCTTGTCACCACCGGCTGCCGAGGCCGTTGTTCTAAGGCTGTGGTGGCTTCAAGCTCGCTTTGCTTCTGCTGATGTGACTCGTGTATTTCCACTGGACGGAGAGCAACCTGCAAGAGCTGATAGCTTTTTTTTAAAAAAAGAAAGCTGCCTCCGGTTGCTTCTAATAGGAACTTTCCTTGCCAGAAGCAATTTACACGTACGCAGCTAGCTTGATGGACCAATACTATGCTACATGATCGATCTATATATTTAGATAGCACTAATGTAATTTGAAATTTCTAATTGAGATAGTATTTATGTAAATTCTATGCTTCCAATACAGATGATTTATGTTGGGACAGGGCTAGTCTTTTGCTACATAATGCAAATGAAAAAGGATATATGAACAATATTCTTCTAAAAGAGATGATTTACGCGATCTCTTGTTCCGAAATGTACATGCTTCATATGTACATTATAAAGGTTTTCGTTGGTCTAGATATTTGCTAAATACAACCATGCTTCTTCCTTTTTGATTACGAGTGCCATTGCAACTTGCAAGGTAAATATTGCCCTCGTGCTACAAGCTTTGTTTCGTCAATTTACGTGTTTCTACCTGAAGGTTTGCATAAATAGAACCGAAAAAGCATAACTGAACCCGAGCACAGCTGCTCTCTTTTTCTGGACCATTCATTTGCGTAGAGGACGGTGGTATCCGGTTGTATTCTCTATCATGTGACCATTGTATAAAGAAAGTCTGCAGCTTCGTGACCCATGTTTGTAGGTAGGATATTTAATTCAGTCTCCACTCAAGTCGTCCGAGTCATTGTCGTCATCTTTGGAATCTCTCGCCCTCCCAGCTCGATGATACGCGTACAGCACGCGTCCGTTGGGAACCCCAAGTGGAAGGTGTGATGCGTACAGCAGCAAGTTTCCCTCAGTAAGAAACCAAGGTTTATCGAACCAGTAGGAGCCAAGAAGCACGTTGAAGGTTGATGGCGGCGGGATGTAGTGCGGCGCAACACCAGGGATTCCGGCGCCAACGTGGAACCTGCACAACACAACCAAAGTACTTTGCCCCAACGAAACAGTGAGGTTGTCAATCTCACCGGCTTGCTGTAACAAAGGATTAGATGTATAGTGTGGATGATGATTGTTTGCAGAAAACAGTAGAACAAGTATTGCAGTAGATTGTATTCAATGTAAAAGAATGGACCGGGGTCCACAGTTCACTAGAGGTGTCTCTCCCATAAGATAAATAGCATGTTGGGTGAACAGATTACAGTCGAGCAATTGACAAATAGAGAGGGCATGACAATGCACATACATGATATGATGAGTATTGTGAGATTTAATTGGGCATTACGACAAAGTACAAAGACCGCTATCCAGCATGCATCTATGCCTAAAAAGTCCACCTTCAGGTTATCATCCGAACCCCTTCCAGTATTAAGTTGTAAACAACAGACAATTGCATTAAGTATGGTGCGTAATGTAATCAATAACTACATCTTTGGACATAGCATCAATGTTTTATCCCTAGTGGCAACAACACATCCACAACCTTAGAACTTTCTGTCACTGTCCCGCATTTAATGGAGGCATGAACCCACTATCGAGCATAAATACTCCCTCTTGGAGTTAAGAGCAAAAACTTGGCCAGAGCCTCTACTAATAACGGAGAGCATGCAAGATCATAAACAACACATAGGTAATAGATTGATAATCAGCATAACATAGTATTTTCTATCCATCGGATCCCGACAAACACAACATATAGCATTACAGATAGATGATCTTGATCATGTTAGGCAGCTCACAAGATCCGACAATGAAGCACATAAGGAGAAGACGACCATCTAGCTACTGCTATGGACCCATAGTCCAGGGGTGAACTACTCACTCATCACTCCGGAGGCGACCATGGCGGTGAAGAGTCCTCCGGGAGATGATTCCCCTCTCCAGCAGGGTGCCGGAGGCGATCTCCTGAATCCCCCGAGATGGGATTGGCGGCGGCGTCTCTGGAAGGTTTTCTGTATCGTGGCTCTCGGTACTGGGGGTTTCGCGACGAAGGCTATTTGTAGGCGGAAGGGCAGGTAAAGGGGCGACGCCAGGGGCCCACACGACAGGGCCGCGCGGCCAGGAGGTGGGCCGCGCCGCCCTGGCGTGTCGCCGCCTCGTCGCCCCACTTCGTTACGTCTTCGGTCTTTTGGAAGCTTCGTGCAAAAATAGGACCCTGGGCGTTGATTTCGTCCAATTCCGAGAATATTTCCTTACTAGGATTTCTAAAACCAAAAACAGCAGAAAACAAGAATCGGCTCTTCGGCATCTCGTTAATAGGTTAGTGCCGGAAAATGCATAAATATGACATAAAGTATGCATAAAACATGTAGATATCATCAATAATGTGGCATGGAACATAAGAAATTATCGATACGTTGGAGATGTATCAGCATCCCCAAGCTTAGTTCCTGCTCGTCCCGAGCAGGTAAACGATAACAAAGATAATTTCTGAGTGACATGCCATCATAACCTTGATCATACTATTGTAAGCATATGTAATGAATGCAGCGATCAAAACAATGGTAATGACATGAGTAAACAACTGAATCATAAAGCAAAGACTTTTCATGAATAGTACTTCAAGACAAGCATCAATAAGTCTTGCATAAGAGTTAACTCATAAAGCAATAAATCAAAGTAAAGGTATTGAAGCAACACAAAGGAAGATTAAGTTTCAGCGGTTGCTTTCAACTTATAACATGTATATCTCATGGATATTGTCAATGTAAAGTAATATAACAAGTGCAATATGCAAGTATGTAGGAATCAATGCACAGTTCACATAAGTGTTTGCTTCTTGAGGTGGAGAGAAATAGGTGAACTGACTCAACATAAAAGTAAAAGAATGGTCCTTCAAAGAGGAAAGCATCGATTGCTATATTTGTGCTAGAGCTTTGGTTTTGAAAACATGAAACAATTTTGTCAACGGTAGTAATAAAGCATATGTATCATGTAAATTATATCTTACAAGTTGCAAGCCTCATGCATAGTATACTAATAGTGCCCGCACCTTGTCCTAATTAGCTTGGATTACCAGGATTATCATCGCAATACACATGTTTTAACCAAGTGTCACAAAGGGGTACCTCTATGCCGCTCTGTACAAAGGTCTAAGGAGAAAGTTCGCATTGGATTTCTCGCTTTTGATTATTCTCAACTTAGACATCCATACCGGGACAACATAGACAACAGATAATGGACTCCTCTTTAATGCATAAGCATGTAGCAACAATTAATGTTCTCATATGAGATTGAGGATATATGTCCAAAACTGAAACTTCCACCATGATTCATGGCTTTAATTAGTTAGCGGCCCAATGTTCTTCTCTAACAATATGCATGCTCTAACCATTAAATGAGTGTTAAATCTCCCTTACTTCAGACAAGACGGACATGCATAGCATCTCACATGATATTCAACAAAGAGTAGTTGATGGTGTCCCCAGGAACATGGTTATCGCACAACAAGCAACTTAATAAGAGATAAAGTGCATAAGTACATATTCAATACCACAATAGTTTTTAAGCTATTTGTCCCATGAGCTATATATTGCAAAGGCGAATGATGGAAATTTAAAGGTAGCACTCAAGCAATTTACTTTGGAATGGCGGAGAAATACCATGTAGTAGGTAGATATGGTGGACACAAATGGCATAGTGGTTGGCTCAAGGATTCTGGATGCATGAGAAGTATTCCCTCTCGATACAAGGTTTAGGCTAGCAAGGTTATTTGAAACAAACACAAGGATGAACCGGTGCAGAAAAACTCACATAAAAGACATATTGTAAACATTGTAAGACTCTACACCGTCTTCCTTGTTGTTCAAAACTCAATACTAGAAATTATCTAGACTTTAGAGAGACCAAATATGCAAACCAAATTTTAGCAAGCTCTATGTATTTCTTCATTAATAGGTGCAAAGTATATGATGCAAGAGCTTAAACATGAGCACAACAATTGCCAAGTATCAAATTATTCAAAACATTTTAGAATTATTACATGTAGCATTTCCCGATTCCAACCATATAACAATTTAACGAAGAAGATTCAACCTTCACCATGAATACTATGAGTAAAGCCTAAGGACATATTTGTCCATATGAAACAGCGGAGCGTGTCTCTCTCCCACACAATGAATGCTAGGATCCATTTTATTCAAACAAAAAACAAAAACAAAAACAAACCGACGCTCCAAGCAAAGCACATAAGATGTGATGGAATAAAAATATAATTTCAGGGGAGGAACCTGATAATGTTGTCGATGAAGAAGGGGATGCCTTGGGCATCCCCAAGCTTAGACGCTTGAGTCTTCTTAAAATATGCAGGGGTGAACCACCGGGGCATCCCCAAGCTTAGAGCTTTCACTCTCCTTGATCATAGTGTATCATCTCCCTCTCTTGATCCTTGAAAACTTCCTCCACACCAAACTCGAAACAACTCATTAGAGGGTTAGTGCACAATAAAAATTTACATGTTCAGAGGTGACATAATCATTCTTAACACTTCTGGACATTGCACAAAGCTACTGGACATTAATGGAACAAATAAATTCATCCATCATAGCAAAAGAGGCAATGCGAAATAAAAGGCAGAATCTGTCAAAACAGAACAGTTCGTAAAGACGAATTTTAAAATAGCACCAGAATTGCTCAAATGAAAATGCCCAAATTGAATGAAAGTTGCGTACATATCTGAGGATCACGCACGTAAATTGGCATATTTTTCTGAGCTAACTACAGAGAGGCAGGTCGAAATTCGTGACAGCAAAGAAATCTGTTTCTGCGCAGTAATCCAAATCTAGTATGAACCTTACTATCAACGACTTTACTTGGCACAACAATGCACAAAACTAAGATAAGTAGAGGTTGCTACAGTAGTAAACAACTTCCAAGACTCAAATATAAAATAAAGGTACTGTAGTAAAAACATGGGTTGTCTCCCATAAGCTCTTTTCTTTAACGTCTTTCAGCTAGGCGCAGAAAGTGTATATCAAGTATTATCAAGAGATGAAGCATCAACATCATAACTTGTTCTAATAATAGAATGAAAAGGTAACTTCATTCTCTTTCTAGGGAAGTGTTCCATACCTTTCTTGAGAGGAAATTGATATTTAATATTACCTTCCTTTATATCAATGATAGCTCCAACAGTTCGAAGAAAAGGTCTTCCCAATATAATGGGACAAGATGCATTGCATTCAATATCCAAGACAACAAAATCAACGGGGACAAGGTTATTGTTAACGGTAATGCAAACATTATCAACTCTCCCCAAAGGTTTCTTTATAGCATTATCAACAAGATTAACATCCAAATAACAATTTTTCAATGGTGGCAAGTCAAGTATATCATAAATTTTCTTAGGCATAACGGAAATACTTGCACCAAGATCACATAAAGCATTACAATCAAAGTCATTGACCTTCATCTTAATGATGGGCTCCCAACCATCCTCTAGCTTTCTAGGAATAGAAGTTTCAAGTTTTAGTTTCTCTTCTCTAGCTTTTATGAGAGCATTTGTAATATGTTTTGTGAAAGCCAAGTTTATAGCACTAGCATTAGGACTCTTAGAAAGTTTTTGTAAGAACTTTATAACTTCAGAGATGTGGCAATCATCAAAATCCAAACCATTATAATCTACAGCAATGGGATCATCATCCCCAATGTTGGAAAAAATTTCAGCAGTTTTATCAGTTTCAGGCAGTTTTGCAGGCTTTGCGTTAGAAGTGGAAACATTGCTAACACCAATTCTTTCACCATTATTAGTAAGAGGTGCAGCAACATGTGGAGCATTAGCATTGCTAGTGGTGGTAATAGTCCAAACTTTAGCTACATTATTCTCTTTAGCTAGTTTTTCATTTTCCTCTCTTTCCCACCTAGCATGCAATTCAGCCATCAATCTTATATTCTCATTAATTCTAACTTGGATGGCATTTGCTGTAGTAACAATTTTATTTTCAATATCCTTATTAGGCATAACTTTCGATTTCAAAAGATCAACATCACAGGCAAGACTATCAACCTTAGAAGCGAGAATATCAATTTTATTGAGCTTTTCCTCAACAGATTTGTTAAAAGCAGTTTGTGTACTAATAAATTCTTTAAGCATAGCTTCAAGTCCAGGGGGTGTGTTCCTATTATTGTTGTAAGAATTCCCATAAGAATTACCATAACCGTTACCATTATTATAAGGATATGGCCTATAGTTATTACTAGAATTGTTCCGATAAGCATTGTTGTTGAAATTGTTATTTTTAATGTAGTTTACATCAACATGTTCTTCTTGGGCAACCAATGAAGCTAACGGAACATTATTAGGATCAATATTAGTCCTATCATTCACAAGCATAGACATAATAGCATCAATCTTATCACTCAAGGAAGAGGTTTCTTCGACTGAATTTACCTTCTTACCTTGTGGAGCTCTTTCCGTGTGCCATTCAGAGTAATTAATCATCATATTATCAAGAAGCTTTGTTGCCTCACCAAGAGTGATGGACATAAAGGTACCTCCAGCAGCTGAATCCAATAGGTTCCGCGAAGAAAAGTTCAGTCCTGCATAAAAGGTTTGAATGATCATCCAAGTAATCAGTCCATGGGTTGGGCAATTTTTAACCAAGGATTTCATTCTTTCCCAAGCTTATGCAACATGCTCATTATCCAATTGTTTAAAATTCATTATGCTACTCCTCAAAGATATAATTTTAGCAGGGGGATAATATCTACCAATAAAAGCATCCTTGCATTTAGTCCATGAATCAATACTATTCTTAGGCAGAGATAGCAATCAATCTTTAGCTCTTCCTCTTAATGAGAAAGGAAACAATTTTAATTTTATAATGTCACCATCTACATCTTTATACTTTTGCATTTCACACAATTCAACAAAATTATTGAGATGGGCAGCAGCATCATCGAACTAACACCGGAAAATTGCTCTCGCATAACAAGATTCGAGTAAAGCAGGTTTAATTTCAAAGATTTCTGCTGTAGTAGCAGGTGGAGCAATAGGTGTGCATAAGAAATCATTATTGTTTGTGGTTGTGAAGTCACACAACTTAGTATTTTCAGGAGTGGCCATTTTAGCAGTAGTAAATTAAGCAAACTAGATAAAGTAAATGCAAGTAACTAATTTTTTTATGTTTTTGATATAGAGTGCAAGACAGTAAATAAAGTAAAGCTAGCAACTAATTTTTTTGTATTTTGATATAATGCAGCAAACAAAAAAGTAAATAAAATAAAGCAAGACAAAAACAAAGTAAAGAGATTGGATTGTGGAGACTTCCCTTGCAGCGTGTCTTGATCTCCCCGGCAACGGCGCCAGAAATTTATGCTTGATACGCGTACAGCACGCGTCCGTTGGGAATCCCAAGTGGAAGGTGTGATGCGTACAGCAGCAAGTTTCCCTCAGTAAGAAACCAAGGTTTATCGAACCAGTAGGAGCCAAGAAGCACGTTGAAGGTTGATGGCGGCGGGATGTAGTGCGGCGCAACACCAGGGATTCCGGCGCCAACGTGGAACCTGCACAACACAACCAAAGTACTTTGCCCCAACGAAACAGTGAGGTTGTCAATCTCACCGGCTTGCTGTAACAAAGGATTAGATGTATAGTGTGGATGATGATTGTTTGCAGAAAACAGTAGAACAAGTATTGCAGTAGATTGTATTCAATGTAAAAGAATGGACCGTGGTCCACAGTTCACTAGAGGTGTCTCTCCCATAAGATAAATAGCATGTTGGGTGAATAAATTACAGTCGAGCAATTGACAAATAGAAAGGGCATGACAATGCACATACATGATATGATGAGTATTGTGAGATTTAATTGGGCATTACGACAAAGTACATAGACCGCTATCCAGCATGCATCTATGCCTAAAAAGTCCACCTTCAGGTTATCATCCGAACCCCTTCCGGTATTAAGTTGTAAACAACGAGACAATTGCATTAAGTATGGTGCGTAATGTAATCAATAACTACATCCTTGGACATAGCATCAATGTTTTATCCCTAGTGGCAACAGCACATCCACAACCTTAGAACTTTCTGTCACTGTCCCAGATTTAATGGAGGCATGAACCCACTATCGAGCATAAATACTCCCTCTTGGAGTTAAGAGCAAAAATTTGGCCAGAGCCTCTACTAATAACGGAGAGCATGCAAGATCATAAACAACACATAGGTAATAGATTGATAATCAACATAACATAGTATTCTGTATCCATCGGATCCCGACAAACACAACATATAGCATTATAGATAGATGATCTTGATCATGTTAGGCAGCTCACAAGATCCGACAATGAAGCACATAAGGAGAAGACGACCATCTAGCTACTGCTATGGACCCATAGTCCAGGGGTGAACTATTCACTCATCACTCCGGAGGCGACCATGGCGGTGAAGAGTCCTCCGGGAGATGATTCCCCTCTCCGGCAGGGTGCCGGAGGCGATCTCTTGAATCCCCCGAGATGGGATTGGCGGCGGCGGCGTCTCTGGAAGGTTTTCCGTATCGTGGCTCTCGGTACTGGGGGTTTCGCGACGAAGGCTATTTGTAGGCGGAAGGGCAGGTAAAGGGGCGACGCGAGGGGCCCACACGACAGGGCTGCGCGGCCAGGAGGTGGGCCGCGCCGCCCTGGCGTGTCGCCGCCTCGTCGCCCCACTTCGTTACGTCTTCGGTCTTCTGGAAGCTTCGTGCAAAAATAGGACCCTGGGCGTTGATTTCGTCCAATTCCGAGAATATTTCCTTACTAGGATTTCTAAAACCAAAAACAGCAGAAAACAGCAACTAGCTCTTCGGCATCTCGTTAATAGGTTAGTGCCGGAAAATGCATAAATATGACATAAAGTATGCATAAAACATGTAAATATCATCAATAATGTGGCATGGAACATAAGAAATTATCGATACGTTGGAGACGTATCACTCGACAACGCTGCAAATCAGCTTTGTCGCCAGCGCTCGAGAGCCATGCTCACCTCTCCCAGCTCGACTGCGCCACCTACGCCGTCGAACGCGCGGGCGAGCTGGCCGGTTCCCTTTCGCAGGAAGAACTCCACCAGGAAGCAGCCGTTGAGCACCAACATCTCCACCAAGTTGGACCCGCGGGCGAGCTCTTCCGTCTCCAGTACAGTTGTCGGGGCAAGGGAGTAGGCTAGCGGGGGGTGACCAGCATGCATCAAGTTGGAGCGCAGCGAGCTGGCGGCGGCCGGAGCGGGCCAAGGGGGCTGGTTAGCGGCGGTGACCTAAACACATCTTGCCGGAGCGCGGCGAGCTGGCAGTGGTCGGAGCGGTGGTGAGTGGTGACCGTCGCGCATCTTGCCGAAGGGCAGCGAGCTGGCAGCGGCCGGAGCGGTGGTGACCGTCAGTCACGGGAGGACCCGGAGGAACCAGGCACCGCCGTCTCATCCTAGCCCGCCGTAGCACCCTGTATCATACAGTATCGTCCTGTTTCCTGATTTTTTTTGGGCCGTATCGGTCGTAAAAAAGAACTGACTCGCACATATGCCTGCCGAAACGTGAGGTCCAGAAAACGAGCTCAGATGAGCTCGGGACCAGAAACACCTTGTCCACAATAGAACCATATTTCTACCACTGTTTCTAGCTTTTTGCAGCTGTTGTTTAAATTTTTAATAGCATCGTATTTTTAAATATTACCCATGCTTCCTATATTTCTCATGATTCAATTCAACATGCTCTACATTACCTTGTTTTCCTACTAGTTGCTATTGGACGGCTACAACAACGTAAATACATTTTTATGTGGTGCAACAACAACTTCGGTTGATTTTTTTTATCTATATCGAAAGAAACCTTAATTCTATGTTTTCTGAAACACGGCGAATCAAAGAGGGCCCTAGTAGGTGTATTTGTGATCATTCCCGAAGTCCAATTGCAAAACAGTACTGCCATCATGTAAATAAAGAGGTCCTACCTGCCATCAATGATTCGCAAACCACATCATTAAACTGCATGCATGGACCTCTGTGCTAGTGTCACGCATGTGCTGATTATCGGTCAATCAAATTTTTTAGTATCGCACGAAGAGAGCGATGTCCGTCGATTTATTTTCTTTCCGATCATTTTTTGCATCTGGCGAGCTTGTGCCAGTTGAGTTCACAACCATGGATCGATCCAAATAAATAAAACTCGAGTGGAGTATATGAAGAATTGAATGTGTACGATGCTACAACTGTGTGTGGATCCACTCCCTCGCGCACTCAAATGAGCATTTTTCATGCGCAGCGAAGAGGACATTGACATGTGGCGGAGCCCCCATGGATTGGATTTGAGGCGCAAGGAAGCAACGAAGCAACGAAGCAGTAGTGAAGTAGGAGAACAAATTGAAAAGGAACCAGTAGGTGGAAGAAGAGCCTTTCTTGCTTTTTGATACTCCCTACCAACAGCGCCGGCCCTAAGATTTTGGGGACCTAAGGCGAGACTAAAAATCGGGGCCCTTAATATTAATGTCATAAAAGTGTAATATTATATACATGTAAATAATATGTATTCAATAACACTGCATCTAAAAGAGTATCATATAAATAACGTATACATATATAGTACCTTAAAAATTTCTTCTAACATTTCTTGATGCAAAGTCACTTATGATAGGGTCGATGTCGATGTCATTCAATAATTTATTCTCGATGCATAGTGTTGCCAAACCAGTTAACCTCTGCTGAGTCATTGTCGACCTCAAATAGTTCTTCAATAGTTTCAACTTTGAAAAACTTCTTTCAGCGGATGCGACAGTCACAGGCACAGTAAATAAGATGCGATAAGCAATGGAGATATTAGGATAACAATCAACTTCTCTAACATGCTCAAAAATCTCCATAGCAGACATGCCGCCATCTGGCAAGGTAAATCTCATCATCATTAGTTCAGAAATAAGATCATATACCTCAACATCACATGGACCAACATCAACAGAGATAGTCTGTGCAAATTTTCTGCAACACTCTTCAAGTTCACTATCACTTAACAACTTCAGGGTGCGGGAGCTCAATAAAAAACCAAATACATCTTTAAACACCATGAGTTCTTTAAATCTGTCATTCAAAGAAGTTATTGCCATATCAACCACAACATAAAAATATTTAACTTGAAAAGCCTGCTCAGCTTCTAAAATTTCTTCATGGCTGTTACTTTCATCAAACTGGTTCTTCCTCTTAGCACGGCGTTTTACTAGAAAAAATGCATCTACACCCATTTCAGTTGCAATATCTTTGGCGCTGTTCAAACTAGAAGAAAACCCATAACCTCTATAGTTCTCAAAATGTTCTCTTACACCTTCTATTTGCTTCAAAGTAGATTCAATGCACATGCCTGGTGATTGCAACATCTTGCTAACTTTATTTACTGCAAATAGAATATCATGCCAGATAAACATACCAACCAGAAACTCAAAGCGGCCAAGTGCATCAAAACAATTTTTTGCATCAGTTTTATCCTTAGGGTCAACATCAGAAGCATGTCGTAACTCGGACAAAGCGGACCTTAACTCGGTAGCTTGATATCTTATTGACGTGACACTTTTGATTCGACTCTCCCAACGAGTATTAGACAATGATTTCACTGTTAAACTCGGAACATGTTTAGGCAAGACATTCCATCTTTTTGTAGAACCAGCAAATAATACATATATTCTTTGAACAATTCCAAAAAATGAAACAGCTTTCCCACATGATTTTGCCATGTCACAAAGAGTGAGATTGAGACTATGGCAAGCACATGGCATATACAATGCTCTTCGGTTCATTTGAAGTAACCTAGATTGCACCCCTTTTTCTTTACCTTTCATATTAGAACCACTGTCATAGCCTTGACCCCTTATATCATCAATATTTAGGTCAAATGATTTCATAGATTCAAGAAATACCTTAAAAAGGCCCAAGCCAGAAGTGTCATCCACCTTCAAGAACCCCAAAAAGTACTCCTCAATTTTTATCTTACCATCAGACAAATTAACACATCGAACTAACAAAGTCATTTGTTCTTGATGACTGACATCTGGGGTACAATCCAGGATAATAGAAAAATACTTGGCATGTTTAACAACCTTTATGATAGAATGTGTGATGTCAGAAGCCAAAAGAGATATCAACTCATTCTGAATTTTATGACTGAGATAATGATGATGAATTTCTTTGCTGTGAATGCGCCTAAGGTGGTCTCGCATTACCATGTCAAATTCTGCAATCATCTCAACACAAGCTAAGAAATTACCATTATCATCTTTGTAAAGCTGCTCACTTTTTCCTCGGAAAGCTAAGTTGCGTTTACCAAGATATTTCACAATGGCTATTATTCTAAACAAAACTTGCCTCACCCTTTCTTTTTTTCCTTTGTGATTTGATGCTGCAATTCTTTGTCAATAGTTTCCTCCTTCCGTAGTCTAACCCTCAATTCATTCCACTTGGTCATGTTATTAATATGCTCGCTGCTATTTTCATGCTCTTGAAGCCTCTCACTAATATGCCTCCAATATCTAAATCCATCATGTGCTAAGGAACTCTGACTCCTGGTAGTGCTAGACTTGAAGATCTTACAACAGAAGCAAAAAAACTTTGTCAGCATCCTTTGAATACACAAGCCATTTTATATCATGTTTCTCTCCATTGCTTAAATTCCTGTAATAATAAGCATATGAAAAATGTCTTGATGCATCATCTAAAGGGTACTCCATTTCTTCCTCTCTCAAAGGTCCTTTCTCAACTAAGATGTCTCTTGCTTTATTATCAAGATTATCCCAATTCCTTGGATCATAAATATCAGAAGTAGAAACTGGTTGTTCATCAGCACTAGTAGACTGTGTATGTGGATCCCTTGAATTAGCTGCGTTTTCAGAGCCACTTACATTGCTATCGCCAATGTTGGTGTCGATATTTTCTTCTTGTTGACCAGATTCAATATTATCATTAGATGGTTCCTTTTCCTCGAAAGCAACTATCGCCAACTCATCATTTAGGTTTATCGAAGAACCAGTATCAGCCCTAAAAAATTTGTGAATATCTCCTCTCTGCGACTCTATCAAGGCTGCCATTTCTTTTGCTCTTTTCCTTTTAGTCCAACCAGATGGACACTTCCTCGACAAGGATGACATGATACCACACAATGCTAGAAAAAAAATCATCAAATTTGGATTGTAAAGACTATGCATATGGGAGGGTAGAAATCAGGGAATAATAATACAATATACATATATACCTCAGATTGGTTAAATCGATGATGTACGTGCAGCTATTTTGGCGAAATCGGCGAGACAGACAATTCGGTGAACTGACAGCAAAAAACTTCAGATTTAGGAGAAATTTCGAAACATGACCACAATTCAGAAACTGACGGAACTGCGGTTACCGTGTAGCAGGTGTCACTGATCGATGTACTACGACTACGACGAACTGAAGTCTGAAGCAGTCCCTGGTCTGAAGAAGGGCATGTGCGGCTGCGCGGCTGCGATGTATGCCTGTATCTCTGTCTCGGCGACTAGGCGTCTCGATGATCGCTGACTCCCTGTGGCTGAGGCGACGAGGCAGAGTCGCATAGATCGCTAAGATCGTTCCGTCTAGGACTAGACTAAGAGGCAACTCAAGAGGCGAATCAATCGTGCATGATCTCCGGTAGCTGACTCCTAGATTTCTTCGCTCGTCCAGGATTAGCGCTGGCCGCTGGCTTGTGCCTCCTAGACTTCTTCGCTGCGTACGTTTTTGGCCCAAAGGCCTTTTTTCTGTTGGCTTTGCATGGAAAAATTGTATATAGTAGCTGTAGAAAATACATAGGATGGGGCCCTTGGATTTTGGGGCCCCAGGCGGCCGCCCTGCCTGCCCCACCCTAGGGCCGGCCCTGCCTACCAAGCTAACTAGGTTAAGCTGCCCAAGCTGCAAGATCCACCATCTCAATTAACTCCCTGATCACTAGTAGCACTTAACTGGACAACCACCACTAGTGCACTACTAGTACTCTAGGTTATCTCCTCTCCAATGAAAAGAAATTTCATGCAAGTCAAGGAAGAAAACCAAAAGGGAATTAGAGAATTCTTCCTTTGTGTGCTCTGCTCGATCACAAGTGTTGGCTGATGGTGCCTCTTGCCTGCAAGCTCGATCCATGTAGCTTTCAGGCATTCAAGTGTATGGGTCACACATACACTTACACGGAGACAGGTACTCCTACATTATGTTGAAATATTAGGCCCACTTTCAGTGGCCCATACTAGATTTCAGATTTCTCTATAAATCTCAAAGCCCACATAGTGACAGCCTTGTGAGTTTGAGCCCAAGTTGGTGGCAGCTCACTAGGGAGTGGCAAGAGGTGGGAAGTTTAGTCCCACATGGAAAGTTGGGAGGAAGTTAGACCACCTTATAAGGTGGGTTGTTCCACCACTAGTAAGTGAGTGAGAATAGGAGTGCTACACGCGCGCGCTCCTCCTCCTCCTCGCTCGTCTCGACTCGACACGACACGACACGACACGACACGTCACGACGTGCGCCGCGCTCGTGGTGAGTGGATTGAGCCTCGAGCCGAGACTTTCCTTACTTTTTGCAGCTCAGGAAAACGAACAGAGTCCTAGACGGACGCGTCACAGTTAGTCGGTTCGGGTCGCTCCCGGACCGTGGGCTATCTGTAACCGACTCCACTCGAAACGTGCGTGCGATGTCGGCGTGCCCCATGTTTCCTAGGGTTTATATAATCTCCTGCCCGGCTACCGCAAAATCAAATCTAATACTCGAGTTACGGTTTCCACCTCTCTCTGCTTGCGCCTCCATCATAGCCTACTCCATCCCACGCACCGACGTGCATCGGCGAACGGGAGAGCAGGTCTCTGGAACCACTCGTCCTTGCGATCCTGTACGGGAGAGGGCGAATTAGGTTTTTGGGAAGCGCTCTGCGCGACTGCTCAAGCTCTTCATCACGGGTCGCCTTCCGTCCAAGTCTGGCGGTGCTGCCTACCGTCGTCTTCAACGCCGTCTACTTCGACCCGTCATCCCTGTCGTCAACAATGTTGTCATCAACAACGTTACTGCTGCGACATCATCTGCTACACCTCCACCGCCACCTCCACCAGATCGGTACGTGCGACATATCTCGATCTTTTTAGCGATGGATGCTTTACCGTTTGTGTTGCTGCTACTCATGTTGATTAATGCATCTAGTATGTTCGAGTTTCACATGTTAGTAGTTGCTGTCGTCATGTTTTATTTTCTGGAATTAATCATGGAAATTGTGCCTAATTATCCAACAATCCAAAAACCTAATTGTAGTCAATTTCCTGAGTTAACAATGGCTGGTTTTGCTGATGCACTGAGGCCGGATAAGTTTACCGATGTGCACTTTAAGAGGTGGCAGGTTAAGGCCACGCTCTGGCTTATTCATCTGAAAGTGTTCGAAGTTAGTGATGGTTTACCTGAAGGAACTATATCTGACCAAGATCAGAACAAGTTCAAGGAAAACAATACTCTCTTCGTCGGATGCGTTACGAGTATTCTTGTTGATCGTCCGTGTGATGTGTACATGCACATAACGGATGGTAAAGAGCTCCGGGATGCACCGAATGCTAAATTTGGTGCAACCGATGCGAGGCGATGAACCGTACATCATGGAGAGCTTCCATGACATCGGGATGGTAAACAACCGTTCTGTAGACGAACAAGCTCATGAGATACAGTGCATTGCGAAAGAGCTTGAACTCCTTAAGTGTGCCTTACCTGACAAGTTTGTGGCTGGATGCATCATCGCTAAGTTGCCCCCTTCATGGAGGAACTTAGCCACAACTCTCAAACACAAGAGATAGGAGATATCAGTTGAAAATCTGATAGCGTCTCTTGATGTTGAGGAGAAAGCTCGAGCTAAGGATAATACTGAGAAAGGAGAGGGTCAGTCTAGCGCCAACATGGTGCGGAAGAAACCCTACAGCAAGAACAAAGGGAACAACAAGCCCTCCTTCAATAAGCCTATGAAGACTACAACCTTCAAGAAGAAGAAGATGATAAACAAAGCAGATCTGAGCTGCTTTACCTGTGGAGAGACTGGCCACTTTTCTAAGGACCGTCCCGAGAGGGCAGACCGCAAGAAAAAGGCGAGGGAAGTCAACACGGTGACCGCTAGCAATGCTGATGGGTACGGTAATCTCTTTACTGTTCTTTCGGTATTTCAATCTCCATGTTGGTGGATTGATACATGTGCTAATGTTCATGTGTGTGCTGACATCTCCATGTTCACTTCTTACCAGGTCGCCCGGGATTCTTCCGTCTTGATGGGGAATGGGTCACATGCTTCGTTCGTGGTGTTGGCACGGTAGATCTGAAGTTCACTTCGGGGAAGATCGTGCAGCTGAGGAACGTGCAGCATGTCCCTACTATGAACAAGAATCTCGTTAGCGGCTCCCTTCTATGCAGAAATGGGTTTAAGGTTGTTTTAGAGTCGAATAAAGTAGTTGTTTCCAAATTTGGACAATTTATTGGTAAAGGCTATGAGTGCGGAGGCTTGTTCCGCTTTTCGCTTTCTGATTTCAGTAATAAGTCTGTGAACCATATTTGTGGCAATGTTAGTGATGATACCAGTGTTTGGC
>NC_061513.1:40952119-40976179 GCF_022539505.1 Lolium rigidum | reverse complement strand
AATATTATCCCCCTGCTAAAATTATATCTTTGAGGAATAGCATAATGAATTTTAAACAATTGGATAATGAACATGTTGCTCAAGCTTGGGAAAGAATGAAATCTACGGTTAAAAATTGCCCAACCCATGGACTGACTACTTGGATGATCATCCAAACCTTTTATGCAGGACTAAATTTTTCTTCACGGAATTTGTTGGATTCAGCTGCTGGAGGTACCTTTATGTCCATCACTCTTGGTGAAGCAACAAAGCTCCTTGATAATATGATGGTTAATTACTCTGAATGGCACACGGAAAGAGCTCCACAAGGTAAGAAGGTAAATTCTGTTGAAGAATCCTCCTCCTTGAGTGATAAGGTTGATGCTATTATGTCTATGCTTGCGAATGATAGGACTAATGTTGATCCTAATAATGTTCCATTAGCTTCATTGGTTGCCCAAGAAGAACATGTTGATGTAAACTTTATTAAAAATAATAATTTCAACAACAATGCTTATCGGAACAATTCTAGTAATAACTATAGGCCATATCCTTATAATAATGGTAACGGTTATGCTAATTCTTATGGGAATTCTTACAACAATAATAGGAATACACCCCTGGACTTGAAGCCATGCTTAAAGAATTTATTAGTACACAAAGCTGACTTCAACAAATGCTGTTGAGGAAAAGCTCAATAAAATTGATATTCTTGTTTCTAGAGTTGATAGTCTTGCCTACGATGTTGATCTTTTGAAATCGAAAGTTATGCCTAATAGGGATATTGAAAATAAAATTGTTACTACAGCAAATGCCATCCAAGTTAGAATTAATGAGAATATAAGATTAATGGCTGAGCTAGCGTGCTAGGTGGGATAGAGAAGAAAATGAAAAACTAGCTAAAAAGGAAAATGTAGCTAAAGTTTGGACTATTACCACCACTAGCAATGCTAATGATTCATATGTTGCTGCACCTCCTACTATCAATGGTAAAATAATTGGTGTTGGCAATGCTTCTACTCCTAGTGCAAAGCGCGCAAAATTACCAAGCTATTTGAAGCGCTTGTGATAAAGCTGCTGAAATTTTTTCCAACCTTGGGGATGATAATCCCATTGCTTTAGATTGTAATGATTTAGATTTTGATGATTGCCATATCTCTGAAGTTATAAAGTTCTTACAAAAACTTGCTAAGAGTCCCAATGCTAGTGCTATAAATTTGGCTTTCACAAAACATATTACAAATGCTCTCATAAAAGCTAGAGAAGAGAAACTAAAACTTGAAACTTCTATTCCTAGAAAGCTAGAGGATGGTTGGGAGCCCATCATTAAAATGAGAGTCAAAGATTTTGATTGTAATGCCTTATGTGATCTTGGTGCAAGTATTTCGTTATGCCTAAAAGGTCTATGATATGCTTGACTTGCCACCATTGAAGAATTGTTATTTGGATGTTAATCTCGCTGATAATTCTAAAAAGAAACCTTTGGGGAAAGTTGATAATGTTCATATTATGGTTAACAATAACCTTGTCCCCGTTGATTTTGTTGTCTTGGATATTGAATGCAATGCATCTTGCCCCATTATATTGGGAAGACCTTTTCTTCGAACCGTTGGTGCTACTATTGATATGAAGGAAGGTAATATTAAATATCAATTTCCTCTCAAGAAAGGTATGGAACACTTCCCTAGAAAGAGAATGAAGTTACCGTATGATTCTATTATTAGAACAAATTATGATGTTGATGCTTCATCTCTCGATGTTACTTGAGTTACACTTTACGCGCCTAGGCTAAAGGCGTTAAAGAAAAGCGCTTATGGGAGACAACCCATGTTTTTACTACAGTATTTTTGTTTTATATTTGTGTCTTGGAAGTTGTTTACTACTGTAGCAACCTCTCCTTATCTTAGTTTTATGTTTTGTTGAGCCAAGTAAAGTCTTTGATAGAAAAGTAAGTACTACATTTGGATTACTGCGCAGTTCCAGATTTCTTTGCTGTCACGAATCTGGGTCTATCTCCCTGTAGGTAGCTCAGAAAATTACGCCAATTTACGAGCATGATCCTCAGATATGTACGCAACTTTCATTCAATTTGAGCATTTTCGTTTGAGCAAGTCTGGTGGCCTAATAAAATCCATCTTTACGGACTGTTCTGTTTTGACAGATTCTGTCTTTTATTTCGCATTGCCTCTTTTGCTATGTTGGATGAATTTCTTTGATCCACTAATGTCCAGTAGCTTTATGCAATGTCCAGAAGTGTTAAGAATGATTGTGTCACCTCTGAACATGTGAATTTTTATTATGCACTAACCCTCTAATGAGTTGTTTCGAGTTTGGTGTGGAGGAAGTTTTCAAGGATCAAGAGAGGAGTATGATGCAATATGATCAAGGAGAGTGAAAGCTCTAAGCTTGGGAATGCCCCGGTGGTTCACCCCTGCATATTCTAAGAAGACTCAAGCGTCTAAGCTTGGGGATGCCCAAGGCATCCCCTTCTTCATCGACAACATTATCGGGTTCCTCCCCCTGAAACTATATTTTTATTCCATCACATCTTATGCACTTTGCTTGGAGCGTCGGTTTGTTTTTGTTTTTTGTTTTGTTTGAATAAAATGGATCCTTGCATTCACTTTATGGGAGAGAGACACGCTCCGCTGTAGCATATGGACAAATATATCCTTAGGCTCTACTCATAGTATTCATGGCGAAGTTCTTCTTCGTTAAATTGTTATATGGTTGGAATTGGAAAATGCTACATGTAGTAACTCTAAAATGTCTTGGATAATTTGATACTTGGCAATTGTTGTGCTCATGTTTAAGCTCTTGCATCATATACTTTGCACCAATTAATGAAGAAATACTTAGAGCTTGCTAATTTGGTTTGCATATTTGGTTTCTCTAGAGTCTAGATAACATCTAGTATTGAGTTTTGAACAACAAGGAAGACGGTATGGAGTCTTATAATGTTTACCATATGTCTTTTATGTGAGTTTCTGCTGTACTGTTCATCCTTGTGTTTGTTTCAAATAACCTTGCTAGCCTACACCTTGTATCGAGAGGGAATACTTCTCATGCATCCAAAATACTTGAGCCAACCACTATGCCATTTGTGTCCACCATACCTACCTACTACATGGTATTTATCCGCCATTCCAAAGTAAATTGCTTGAGTGCTACCTTTAAAATTCCATCATTCACCTTTGCAATATATAGCTCATGGGACAAATAGCTTAAAAACTATTGTGGTATTGAATATGTACTTATGCACTTTATCTCTTATTAAGTTGCTTGTTGAGCGATAACCATGTTTACGGGGACGCCATCAACTATTCTTTGTTGGATATCATGTGAGTTGCTATGCATGTCCGTCTTGTACGAAGCAAGAGAGATCTACCACCTTCATGGTTGGAGCATGCATATTGTTAGAGAAGAACTTTGGGCCGCTAACTAAAGCCATGATTCATGGTGGAAGTTTCCGTTTGGACATATATCCTCAATCTCACATGAGAATAATAATTGTTGCCACATGCTTATGCATTAAAGAGGAGTCCATTATCTGTTGTCCATGTTGTCCCGGTATGGATGTCTAAGTTGAGAATAATCAAAAGCGAGAAATCCAAAATGCGAGCTTTCTCCTTAGACCTTTGTACAGGCGGCATGGAGGTACCCCATTGTGACACTTGGTCAAAACATATGCATTGCAAAGATCCGGTAGTCCAAGTTAATTAGGACAAGGTGCGGGCACTATTAGTATACTATGCATGAGACTTGCAACTTGTAAGATATAATTTACATAACTCATATGCTTTATTACTACCGTTGACAAAATTGTTTCATGTTTTCAAAATAAAAGCTCTAGCACAAATATAGCAATCGATGCTTTCCTCTTTGAAGGACCATTCTTTTTACTTTTATGTTGAGTCAGTTCACCTATTTCTCTTCACCTCAAGAAGCAAACACTTGTGTGAACTGTGCATTGATTCCTACATACTTGCATATTGTACTTGTTATATTACTCTATGTTGACAATTATCCATGAGATATACATGTTACAAGTTGAAAGCAACCGCTGAAACTTAATCTTCCTTTGTGTTGCTTCAATACCTTTACTTTGATTTATTTCTTTATGAGTTAACTCTTATGCAAGACTTATTAATACTTGTCTTGAAGTACTATTCATGAAAAGTCTTTGCTATATGATTCACTTGTTTACTCATGTCATTACCATTGTTTTGATCGCTGCATTCACTACATATGTTTACAAATAGTATGATCAAGGTTATGATGGCATATCACTTCAGAAATTATCTTTGTTATCGTTTTACACCGTCGGGACGAGCGAGAACTAAGCTGGGGATGCTTGATACGTCTCAGACGTATCGATAATTTCTTATTTTCTATGCCATATTATTGATGATACCTACATGTTTTATGCACACTTTATGTCATATTCGTGCATTTTCTGGAACTAACCTATTAACAAGATGCCGAAGTGCCAGTTCTCGTTTTCTGCTGTTTTTGGTTTCGAAATCCTAGTAACGAAATATTCTCGGAATTGGACGAAACAAAGACCCGGGGGCCTATTTTTCCACGGAGCTTCCGGAAGACCGAAGAACATACGAAGTGGGGCCACGAGGTGGCCGGACCACATGGCGGCGCGGCCAAGGGGGGCCCGCGCCGCCCGTGGTGTGGGCCCCTCGTCGGGCCCCCGACTCGCCCTTCCGCCTACTTAAAGCCTCCGTCGCGAAACCCCCGATGCGAAAAACCACGATACGGAAAACCTTACGCGAGACGCCGCCGCCGCCGATCCCATCTCGGGGGATTCTGGAGATCTCCTCCGGCACCTGCCGGAGAGGGGATTCATCTCCCGGAGGACTCTACACCGCCATGGTCGCCTCCGGAGTGATGAGTGAGTAGTTCACCCCTGGACTATGGGTCCATAGCGGTAGCTAGATGGTTGTCTTCTCCTCATTGTGCTTCATTGTTGGATCTTGTGAGCTGCCTAACATGATCAAGATCATCTATCCGTAATTCTATATGTTGTGTTTGTCGGGATCCGATGGATAGAGAATACCATGTCATGTTAATTATCAAGTTATTATACATGTGTTGTTTATGATCTTGCATGCTCTCCGTTACTAGTAGAGGCTCGGCCAAGTTTTTACTTTTAACTCCAAGAGGGAGTATTTATGCTCGATAGTGGGTTCATGCTGCATTGACACCAGGACAGTGACGAGAAAGTTCTAACGTTGTGTTGTCTTTGTTGCCACTAGGGATAAAACATTGGCGCTATGTCGAGGATGTAGTTGTTGATTACATTACGCACCATACTTAATGCAATTGTCCGTTGTTAGCAACTTAATGTCTGGAGGGGTTCGGATGATAACTCTGAAGGTGGACTTTTTAGGCACGGATGCGGTTGGATGGCGGTCTATGTACTTTGTCGTAATGCCCAATTAAATCTCACTATACTTATCATGTCATGTATGTGCATTGTTATGCCCTCTCTATTTGTCAATTGCCCGATCGTAATTTGTTCACCCAACATGCTTTTATCTTATGGGAGAGACACCTCTAGTGAGCTGTGGACCCCGGTCCATTCTTTAATACTTGAAATACAAATCTCGTTGCAATACTTGTTTTTACTATTTTCTCTGCAAACAATCATCTTCCACACAATACGGTTAATCCTTTGTTACGACAAGCCGGTGAGATTGACAACCTCACTGTTTCGTTGGGGCAAAGTACTTTGGTTGTGTTGTGCGGGTTCCACGTTGGCGCGGAATCTACGGTGTTGCGCCGCACTACATCCCGCCGCCATCAACCTTCAACGTGCTTCTTGGCTCCTCCTGGTTCGATAAACCTTGGTTTCTTTCTGAGGGAAAACTTGCTGCTGTGCGCATCATACCTTCCTCTTGGGGTTGCCCAACGAACGTGTGAAATACACGCCATCATGCCGAAGGGCCAGTTGCTGTTTTCTGCTGTTTTTGGTTCCAGAAAGGCTGTTCGGGCAATATTCTCGGAATTCGACGAAACGAAGAATAAACATCATAATTCACCGAGACGGACCAGGACACCGAAGGAGACCCGGAGGGGAGGCCCCACACCATAGGGCCGCGCGGGCAGGCCCCTGGTCGTGCCGGCCTATGGGGAGGGCGCCCTGGTGCCCCTCCCGCGCCGCCTCTTCGCCTATATAAGCCCTTTCGACCTTAAAACGCGACACCAATTGACGAAACTCCAGAAAGACTCCAGGGGCGCCGCCACCATCGCGAAACTCCGTTTCGGGGGACAGAAGTCTCTGTTCCGGCACCCTGCCGGGACGGGGAAGTGCCCCCGGAAGCCATCTCCATCAACGCCATCGCCTCCATCATGCTCCGTGAGTAGTTCCCCCATGGACTACGAGTTCTAGCTGTAGCTAGTTGGTATTCTCTCTCCCATGTACTTCAATACAATGATCTCATGAGCTGCCTTACATGATTGAGATTCATCTGATGTAATCGGTGTTGTGTTTGTTGGGATCCGATGGATTGTTACATTATGATTAGTCTATCTATAAAGTTGTGAAGTTATTGTTGCTGCAATCTTGTTGTGTTTAATGCTTGTCACTAGGACCCGAGTGGCATGATCTTAGATTTAAGCTCTATACTTATTGCTTAGATTGTATCTACAAGTTGTTTGCACATGTCTATGTCCGGAACCAAAGGTCCCAAAGTGACAGAAATTGGGACAACTGGAGGGAAAGGCTTAGATATGAGGATCACATGTTTTCACGGAGTGTTAATGCTTTGCTCCGGTGCTCTATTAAAAGGAGTACCTTAATTTCCGATAGATTCCCTAGAGGCCCGGCTGCCACCGGCTGGTAGGACAAAAGATGTTGTACAAGTTTCTCATTGCGAGCACGTATGACTATATATGGAAAACATGCCTACATGATTAATGATCTTGATGTTCTGTCTTAATGCTATTTCAATCCTATCAATTGCCCAACTGTAATTTATTCACCCAACACTTGTTATTGGAGAGTTACCACTAGTGTAGATAGCTGGGAACCCCGGTCCATCTTTCATCATCATATACTCGTTCTACATGTCATTGGAAGTAGTATCAACTATTTTCTGGTGCCATTGCCTCTGTGTTACTATTACTGCTGCTGTATTACTGTTACTACTGCTCTCATATTACTGCTACTTTCACATCACCCCTGTTACTAGTGCTTTTCCAGGTGCAGCTGAATTGACAACTCAGTTGTTAAGGCTTATAAGTATTCTTTACCTCCCCTTGTGTCGAATCAATAAATTTGGGTTTTACTTCCCTCGAAGACTGTTGCGATCCCCTATACTTGTGGGTTATCATGCACCAACAACTTATTCTAAGCAATGGTTCATCTATGTGCACCAACAACTTATGTTAAGCAATACAAGCAAGTATGTGATAGCAAGATATATATACCTTCAAGCACGATGGCTATCACAAAGTAAAGTTCATAAGTAAAGAGCTCGGGTATAGAGATAACCGAGGCACACGGGAGACGATGATTTATCCCGGAGTTCACACTCTTGCGAGTGCTAATCTCCGGTGGAGAGGTGCGGTGGCTTAGTGCTCCCGAACGCCACAACTGGCTTCACCTTGAGATGGGTTGCTCGATGCACACCAACGCCACAAAGGCCTCACCCCAAGATGCGGTAGTCACATCACACACCGAGCGCCACGAAGGCGCCTCACCTAAATCTCCGGTGACCCTCGCCACAAAGGCTTAGGTCACGGTTCCACTAAGGGATTTCCTTCGAGGCGGAAACCGGGCCTTACACAAAGATTGAGGCACACATCCACAACTTAATTGGAGGCTCCCAACAAACCGCCACAAAGGCCTAGAATCCGTCTAGGGTTCCAAGAACCCAAGAGTAACAACCTTCTTGTTTTCACCACCACGAATCACTGTGGAGAACTCAAACCGATGCACCAAATGCAATGGCAAGAACACCACAAAGATGCTCAAGTCATTCTCTCTCAAATTCCAACAAAGCTACAAAAGCTATTGGGAGAATAAGAGAGGAAGAACAAATAAGAGGAGGAACACCAAATTTCTCCAAGATCTAGATCTAGTGGATTCCCCTCACAAAGAGAGGGATTTGATTGGTAGAAATGTAGATCTAGATCTCCTCTTCCTTTTCCCTCAAAAAGATTCAAGAAGTATAGGAGGAGTAGAGGGATATGGCAAGCTCTCAAGGTCAACAATGGTGGAGAGCACAAAGGGGAAGAGGTAGCTGCCCAAGGAGGAAGAAGGGGGTCTTAAATACCCCCTCCCATCGAAATATGACTGTTTGGGTCCTCCCAGGCCGGATTATCCGATCCGGCCCCCGAAAATCGGCTAAGAACATGAGAAAACATGCTCCTGGATGGGGGCCGGATATTTGGCCGGATTTCCCAAAAACCGGATTTTTCGGGGGGGGGGGTGCGGATTATAAGCCCCAAACTTGGGCCGGAAAATCCGCCCCCCTGAAAACTGGGAGAAACATCAAACTGAAACGGGCATAACTTTAGCATCCGAACTCCGATTTTGATGATCTTGGGCTTGTTTTAAAGCTAGGAACAAGCTCTACAAGATCATGCAGGAAACCATCATAGTCCAACAAGGTAGGATAGAAACAAATGATGAAAGGTTTGACCTATCTAAAAAAGACATACCGGTAAAACCTCCAATCTTGAAAATGCAATAAGTTGCCCATGCAAAAACCATTTTCGATGAACTAGAGTTTGTCATGAGAATAAGCACAAGCTCTAAAACATAACATGGATAAGATCCAAATAAAACCAAGAAAGATGATGAACCAAACTGAAAACGCAACAAGTGATCTATGCGAAATCCGTTTTCGATGAACTAGAGCTTGTCATGAGAATAAGCACAAGCTCTAAAACATCACATGGATAAGGTCCAAATAACAACCAAGAAAGATGATGCAAGGATGCAAAGGTTTGAGCTCTCTCCGAACGATACGATCGAGTTACTCACTCGAGAGCCCTCTTGATAGTACGGCAACTAAACTATAAACCAGTCTCCAACTACACTATGAGACCGGTGAGAAAGAAACCCTATCAAGAGAAAACCTTATACTTGCGCATTCCACTTGAGCTCGATGACGACGATCTTGACCTCAACAAGATGGAACGCCTTTCTTGCTTGTGCTTGCTTGATGAAGTCTTGTGGATTGCTCCCCCATAATCCACCATGGGAGAGCTTCTTCTTCGGCGCATCTTCACATAACCATGACCACCATGTGGATTGCTCCCTCATAATCCACCATGGGAGAGCTTCTTTTTCGGCACATCTTCACATATCCATGATCACCATATGGATGGCAAGACTCAAGTAAAGGATCTCTTCGAGATGGCTCATCTTGAACTTGCACTTCATTTCTCCATGGCAAGCTTCAAGCTTATGAACTCTTCGAGTTGGCTCATCTTGAACTTGCACTTCATTTCTTCATTCTTCATCATGTTGATATCTTGAAGTAACTTGATATCCTTCATCAATTTCTTCTTATTGCAACCTAATACAAACATGTTGATGTCTTGAAGTAACTTGAGGGCTCACTTCATCTTCATGTTCAAGACATACTTGACACTTGATATCCTTCATCAAATTCTTCTTATTGCAACCTTGAAGCCAACATATGGTTCAAGAATTGCCTATGGACAACTCCTACAAATATAACTCAATGCAAACATTAGTCCATAGGGATTATCATTAATTACCAAAACCACACATGGGGGCTCCATGCACTTTCACCTGCCTCTGGCCTATATAAACAGGGGCGCGCGCATCTCATGTCCTCCCACACTAACCCTAGCCGTCGCACAACCTCCACCGTAGTGCCGCTGCTGCGCAACCTCTACCGTAGCCACCATGAGCAGCGCCGGCCGCGGCTAGGCTGCCGCGACTCCACCTCCACCTCCGACTCCACCTCCCCCGACCTCGAGCTCCGATGAGGACTTCGACGACGACGATAGCACAAGCGACCTCCTCGACCCGGTCAGGGACGCCAAGTTCCTGGCTGACGCGGCAAAAGAAGCAGAGGCGGAGCGGGCGAGCCACGCGGCGTTTGATGCCGAGATGGAACACTTATTGTTTGGATAAAAACAGATAAAATTGGAGCTTTCTCTTGGAGATGCTCTCGGAGCGGTAGAGAGGGGCGTGTATGGAGGGAGAGGTAGTCGCTTGTTGTTTGATGAAACCCATGGAGTGGTGGCGTTAGGTGAAAGGACGCACTGGACGTAATGCCGTACGTCTGTCTGTCCACACGGCTCATGCTGTCCTAGAAAACCATCCCATTCCGAGGGCATCTCCAGGCGTCGCGCGCCGTCCGTTTGCATCGGCCGAAATGGTCGAAATCGACCGCGCGTCCGTTTGTGTCGGGGTGGCTCCAGCGATACGACGCATTTTTTGGCCGAATCATTTTTTTAAAACATGAAACATAATTTACATAGTTAAAACATGGAAAAAAACCATAACGCCTACTGCTGCTCCTCGTCGCTGTCGAGCACGATGAGCTCCGGTATTACCCACGACCATTTGCCATCCGGGGGAGCGTACACCGGGCGCGCCGGCGGTGCTGGAGGTGGAGGCGCCTAGGGCTGCGGCTGTGGCGGCGGTGGAGGCGCCCAGGGCTGCGGTTGTGGCGGCGGTGGAGGCGCCCAGGGATACGGCTGTGGTGGTGGTGGAGGAGGCGCCCAGGGCTGCGGCTGTGGAGGAGGAGCCCAGGGGTTGTACGGCGGCGGTTGTGGCGCCGCCGAGTCCTGTAGCGCCTGTCGAAGGGTTTCATCCTGACAGGCCCGGCGGCATGACGCCGGTGGCGTAGCGCGGCAGCGGTGGCTGCACAGGCGCGTCGTTCTCGGAGACGAGGACGCCGAGCTTTGCCATCTCATCGTCCGTCATGTTCTTCGGGAACTCGAAATTGCGGCCCTCCGCCATGGCCTGCTGCCATTCGTGGAAGACGGTCGCGACGTAGTCGTCGCTGCCGTCCTTCACCTCCTCGTTATGGTAGGCGAGCGCCTCGATGTAGTCGTCCTCGTCGTCGTAGGCGTCGTCATCGTGGTCGTCGCGGTCATCGTCGTCGTTGTACTGTGCGCGCGTCGGCGCCTGCTGATGACGCGTCGGCGCCTCCTGTCTTCGTGGACGACTCGGCGGTGCAGCCGCGAAGGGAAAATCCCCGTCGCCCATGAAGCCCGCCCTTCTTCTCTTATCCGTCTCGGTCGACAGATACGTACGCCAGCTGTCAGAGTCGATGGCGTACGCCGGATCGGCGCGGCGGTTCGGCGGCAGGTACCGCCTCCTTCGCCAGATATCCGCGGTCCGATCAGGCTCGCGCGTAGGGACTGGAGGGATGGGCACCCGGCGGCAGCTGAGCCGCCAGCCGCCAGGCAGTTGCACGCCGGACCAGGCCTCGCACGGCAACCATTTGCCGTGCATTAGCCTCCCCAGCGTGACGGGGAGCGGCACCCTCTTGCTGCCGCTACCGGAGGCCTCGAAGTCGTTCTTCTTCCCAATGGCGCTGCGGCGGTGGTGGTGCGAGTGGAGGTGTGGGCGAAGGAGGAACGCGGCCGGTGGACTTTTAAGGGCGGTCGCACGCGGGATACGATGCTATTGAAGGCGGCGCAGAAGCCCAGCCGCCGCCCGCCAGTGCGCGCGCAGAACAGACAGCCGCGCCATTGATAGCGAAGGCTGCGGCGCAGACGCGGAAGCGCTGACAGCCGAAGCGATGCCCTCGATGCAGACTCGCTGCCAGGCGGGCCCGGTGGAGACGCGAGCGGACACTTTGCGCGTCCGCGCAACCCGGTCACTTTGCGTCGCGCCGCTGGAGAAGGTGCCAGACGCATTTTCGGTCAAGGCGGATGCAAATGGTCGCTCAGCTAGGGGCGGAGCCAGGATTTAGGTATAGGGGGGCGAGGCATCGGAGGAGCCAAAAAAACATTTGGTAGACGAGCAAGTAAATGAAGTGTTTTCCTTTCAAATATCTTTCAACATTAACCTTGCCAAGTTAATAGCAGAGAAATCTCGAATTTAGAGCCTTAACGCCTCATTCTTTCTTTTTTGCGAGGAAAGTGCCTCATTCTTTGACAGATTATTTAATAGGAGTATCAAATTATAATTTGTACGAAGTATATACATGTTGTAGACAAAATTGTTGGATTTTCTTGTAGCAGTTCTACCAGACCCGAGCGGCAAATCGTTGCTGATTGGCTAGGCTAGCAATTCTACCAGATTTGATAGTTGTGCAGACACGTGAACAACTATAGTATACGACATAATGATATCAGCGTACCTCCAGATTTAAGTCCTTGATTGAGGAGGTCGATGATGGTGCGGTTAGCGCAGCAGTCGACAAGGAGAACACCATTACTAGATCGTTGTCCTGTTCTGCTAGAAGCTGGCGTTTGGTGTACACGAAGCGGCAGGCTCCATGGTAGATCGATGGGAGAAGAATCAGATTTACTATTGCTTTAGGGATTTATGGAAAGGAGACGATTAGATTTATTTTAGGGGAGACGAATAAGATACGTACTTGCCGCTCGTCCGGGGTAAACAGAGCGCAGGTATCGGGAAAATAATTGAGCTCCAAGCCTAAACTGGGCCGATTGGTGGGCTTTGATGTCTACAGGGCTACAGATGCGCCTGAATAGCTACTTTGGATGGGCCTGTAGTGCTAATGCGATGATTATCAGCGTTGATTATGGAGCAACTACTGCTAATTCGTCGACCGAAATCGTTAGGGGGGCGATCCATTGGGGGAGGGGGGGGGTCTGACCGCTGCTCGCCCCCCTGTCTCCACCCCTGCGCTCAGCATCCGTTTGCGTCGCGCTGCTGAAGATGCCCTGATGTGGCGCACCTCATCGTCATGACTTGCAAGCAAGAGAGGGAAGCCAACCCATGCTGGATGGACTGACTTTTTGGGTCGACCGTAGCCAAGCCAGCCATGGTTGACATGACTGACGACCTTCATAGATGGATATTTGGTCTTGGAAAAGGTAGCAAGCAACCCGTCCGCGACTGCTCCAACCACGACTACCTAGGCGCTACCCTCGTGCTGAGGCAGATGCTGATTCGTGCATGAACTATTGGGAAAAAGATTTGGTTCAAGCAGTGACGTGCGTGAGCGCCCAAGATCTGTGGTTAGGAGGAGGTGGTGATCTCACACGAAACCATGGGGACCAACTCGGTCGGCGCCGTGGACCAACGTGACACCGCATGCACGTATGTTTCATTAGCATCGTCACAACGGCATCATTAGTTTAGACTCCGGTTGATTGGCTAATTAGCTACTTTTGTACGTTGGTCAGTACGGCACACTAGTGTAGGTGCTTAGTTTAAGCTTATGCTTGGTTGCCTTGTTTGAGTCACTAGACTAGCTATTTTGGTCCACGATGGATCACAACAGCTGTATATGCATGTTTGTTTGCGACAAACCCTCCGCTATAATTCTCAGACCCTCTAGGTAAAATTAAAGGCCAATAGGGGGTGGTGTTTTGGAACATGGGAACATATGCTCCCTCTATTTTGAAATTTATCTCACACATATTTTGAATTTCAAAAACATTGAAACGAAAAATTCGCACGTATATCTTCACGTGCTACACGCTTACAATGTTTTTTCATAAAAAATAGACTTGTCATGTGACGTGTGTAAAAAAGACAAAACTCAGTGCTAAAAGTAATGCTTTTTGCAAGATAAATTTTCTTTTTTTTTGCATAGACCACACAAAAAATTGATTTTTTGTGAACTTGACGAATGCACATATATTATGGAGATGTACATGTAGAATTTTTTGTCAAAATTTTTCGACAACTCAAAATATAATTTTTTGGTATAGAGAGCATACGCACCCGGGGGTCGAAATAAATTTTGGCTAGGTCACGTTATTTTGAATAGGTAGACTCAATAAAATCTTGCCAAACCAACTGCCATGTCATGTACACTAACTAAGTTATCCAACTCGACGTGACCAAAACGAATCATAGAAGTTTAAAAATTTCGAGGAGGCCAGAAGTGGTTGGCAAATGCCTACCATTTTGCATGCATGAAAAAGTGTTAAGAGCTTGCAACTTGCAAGCGATTCTTCTTCGGACATAGTTGTATGGGACTGGGATTCGGTGACTAGCCCGGCCACAGCAAGTCACATTGTACCTGGCTCCCTCTCATCCACTCTCCAATGTCCATCCAACGATCCATGGCAGCTGACCAAAACTTAAATTCGATTGGTACAGGTTTGAATGTCAAGTGCTAGCTCCTTCCAATATATTCGGTCCGGTAAGCTGACCAAAACTGAAACTTGATTGCTACAGGTTTGAATGTTAAGTGCCACCTTCTTTCAACAGGAAGTGTTGGAAAATTCAATGTTAATCTCTACATAATTTTTCAAAATTTTCTTGTATAAATGGTTTAGTTTTGCCGTTTATAATATGGTATTTAGCACTAGCATTTTTCATGAAAGTCTGCATTTTCAAAAAAAATTAAACTGCAGTATGCCATCTTAAAACTATGAAAACTATCAAGTGAGAAGCTATAGTTTTCGTTAGCGCATCTCCAACGGCTCAACATAAACGGACGCGCAGTGATCATTTGCGACCGTGTGGTTGAAAAATGCGTCTGCACCTAGACCCAGCGGCCCGACGCATAGTGACTGGCATGTCTGATGAGACGCAGAGCAACCCAAATATGCATCGCGTTTGCATCAGCGCGGTCGCGCCGCGCGGCCGCTTTGGTCGTATCCAGGTGCGGTCGTGCTCGGCCGCCAGCAGTGAATATATATAGCCATGGTGGGGCGGGAAACACCGATCGCGCGCAAGCCGCTTCCCGCGCGCGAAACAGCGGCGAAACTCACCAAATCTATTGGTCGTGCGCCGGAACCACTGCCCTCGCGCATGAACCGGTAATCGCCGTCGGTAGGCCACGACGAGACGTTAAACTACCATTACCGAGATTGACGGTGCCTGGGGAAAAATGTGTCAGCCCTCTAGGGATACCCACGATGTAGACAGTCACCACAATCCTATACAACAAGTTTCATATTCGCGGGCCAACGTAAATGGACGGACGGAGACGGTAGCTTTTGGCTAAAACTTTGCATGTATCGCTGGTTGGAATCAGCCCATATTGATATTTCTGCTGTAGTATTCAGTACGCATAGATTACTACTGCATACACGGATGCACGACGAAAACTGAAAGTCTGAAGCTAGACACAGTGCAAACAGCAAGTTATTAGGTTCAGTTTTGATTAGCTTGTCTTGGCCCGTTAGATGGAAGGTGGAGGGTGGGTGGAAGGGAGCCAGGTACAGCGTGACTTGCTGTGAGCCAGGTACAGGGTGACTTGCTGTGGGCAAGTCACTTGCATGTGGGTCAGTGGCTGTCTAAGCTGCTACAGTCGTGAAGAACAACACGCTTCAGTTCAGGAGCTGCCAATATTCAGATTCCATCAATTCCCTACGTATGGACGCCCCCACTACTTCAATTGCCCTCGTTCTAGAAGAAGCAAACCCAAGTACAGTAAAAATTCTTTTAGAATCCCCAACAAGTGCAGCTGGATGGCTCAACGGGGCCCATTGATTGCAAGGCGTGTTCTTGCAGGCATAGGCAACGTATGTAACGTAGAGTACCTGTCTCAGTGTATGTGTGTGTGACCCATACACTTGAATGTCCGAAAGCTACAAGGATCGATGCTTGCAGACAGGGGGCACCACCCCACCTTGCACACTTGTGATCGAGCAGAAGAACACATATACAGAGGAAGAGTTCTCTAATCCTTTATGGTTTGTCTTAGGGCATCTCCAACGAGCGGACGCAAATGGTCGTTGTGGGGCTGAAAAATGCGTCGGGTTCCTGCTCCAGCGGGGCGACGTCCGTAGCGACGCAAAGCTGGCCCAAATATGCGCTAGGTTTGCGTCTCTGCGGACGCTGCGCGGTCGCGGAAAGTGACTGTGTTGGTTGCATCCGATCCCGGGTCGGCACTGACTAGGTAACCAAAATATTTCTTCATTACAATTGATTGGCCAACAGGACAATCTTTACAGAGATGGTTAGTCGAGTTAACCTAAAACTATAGCGGCCATACCTAGTCGCTGTCGCGCGGCCTACCACGGCCGGGGTTACTCGCAGTCGCGCGGACTACTACTGACGCCGGTGCCGTCGTTGAAGCGTGAGCGCTACACGCACTCCGCGCGCTGCGCACGCCGGCAATCGGACACCTCGTCCTAACGCCTGCGGCGTTCGAGGGCCTCGGCCAGAAAGGAGTCCCACGGGACTCTCCTGGCCAAAGAGGAGGCCGCCTCCGCGTTCGCCGCCTGCAACGTCGCCATCTAGGCGTGGTAGCGGGCCCTGTCCCTAGCCGCCTCCGCCAACACTTCGTCCCTGGCGGCGACGGCGTCCGCCAGCTCCCGGTTCTCCAGCTCGACCCGCGCGGGAGAAGGGTCCCTCCACTGGAGCGAATCCACGTCGGAGCACATGTACCCCCGAGCCATGGCGACCGCATAGATGTGGGCTTCCTCCTCCGCTACCCAGGCCTGACGGCGCAGGGCGTCCCCAGCTAGGGTCTCGAAGGACGCGAGCAGAACCTGCTGGTCGTCGGCGCACTCGAAGCGGCTGGGTACGATGTCGTGGATGAAGGCGTCCGCGGGGGGGCGCCGGAGGGGCCGCCCGCGCCTCCGCGAGCTCCGCCCTAGCCTCGGCGAGCTTGGCCCTGGCGTCGGCGATTTCCGCCCTAACCTCCGCGAGGCGCTCACGCCCTTGCGCGCGCTCTACCGACTCCGCCTCCGCAACCTCTGCCTCCGCCTCCGCAACCTCCAGGTCCAGCTGCTCGGCCTGAAACGCGTCGGCGACTAGCTGCTCGTCCTCCGGGTGGGCTTGGGCGCCTGCATATTCTGGAGCACCATAAAAGCGTCGGTGCGCCCAAAAGGATCCCTATGCCAAGGGCTTCGATCGGGGGCACCGGCTCCAAATTTCTGCTCAAAAGATGCTCACCGGCCCACATGCAATGAAAGCCTCCCCAAAGATTCTCATATCTCCTACTTTTTCTATCCCACCTACTTTCCTTTAAATGCATGCATGTGCTATTGGAGCTGCGCTATGGGGGTCACCGGTGTGAAACACACTTCCCCATAGCACATATACTACTGTCGGCGCGCCCCATATTTTGGTGCCGGTGCTGCTACCAGCCATTTTATAGGGCTCAACGGTGAAGATGCTCTTAGGGCATCTCCAACGGGGCGATGCATCTGGGGTGGCTCCAGCGGGGCAACTCATTTTTTTTGTACTTGTTTTCTTTCCTCTTCTCCATTTAAACATAGTTCCAAATATTACATATTGGAACATGGTTTTACACAAACTAATACATAATTGGAAACATGGTTTACACAAACTAATACATAGTTTGAACCATGGTTGACACAAATAAAAACATTGTAAAAAAGGAAAACCAGTTGTGTTGATTCTGTATGTTCGCTGCCAAAAAAGAACACTCTCAGGCACTCCTATTCATTCAAACTGGAAAATCTAGCTGCTGACGGTATCCATGTTGGTTCTTTCGAGTAAGAACAACCAGAAACCTTCACTACTGGCTTCAACTGGCCCGTAGCCATATTCGCTGCAAAGATAGAACAGTCTAAGTTCTAACTATCGGTGTCCGAGCCGGATTCGTCGATGTGGTAGTGCATGTGGCAGGCTGTGTCGTCGAACACCTTCACGATCATCTCGCCGTCCCCCTCGTAGAGGAAGGTGAGCTGGCAGCCGGGCTCGAGCGCGAGGTCGCGGGCGAACTTGTCCCACCCCGTGTGCAGGTACATCTTGCCGTGCCCGTCGAACAAGACCTCGACAGTCAACCGGCAGAAGTTGCAGCTGGCCTCCCGTAGCTGCAAGTGCGCCGGCTCGACGTCATCGACAAACTCGACGAACTTGTCCGGGAGCCGCTTGATGCCGAGTGGATCATCGTCGATGCGGAGGAGGAACTCGAAGCAGCGGTCCTCCTGCGAGGACGAGGAGGGCGTAGGCGACGGTGACCGTGGGGCCGTAGTTGCTCCACCACGGCGGCCCCTGCCCCGGCCCCGGGGGCGCCCAGGCCCGCGGCCTCGACCGCCTCGCCGGCCACCAGGACCCGCCATGGATTTCCTCGCGGGATGGCTACATCGCGGGAAGAACTAGGCGGCGCTACGGTGCAGCTTGTGGCGGCTAGGATTTGTTTGGAGGAGTGGACGAGGAAGAAGAACGCGCGCCCTCTTTATATAGGCCGGAGGCAGGCGACGGCCGCGGGACGCGTGGCATCGCCATCACTGCGTTGGCGGAGGTGGGCGGCGGCCGCTCGGCAGCCGAGGCATCGCCATTCACGTGGCGCAAACTTCCGAAGCGACGCAGCGGCGCCAGTCGCTGGCGCGCCTGAGAAGACGCATCGACGCAGGGTCGCTGCCAGACGGGCCCGACGAAACGTCCGCTAGACGCGAGCGAACACTTTGCGCGTCCACGCAGCGTCCGCCGCGACGCATCCGAGGCGCATATTTAGACCAGGTTTGTGTCGTCGCGAATAGTTCGATCACTTTGTGTCGCCCCGCTGGAGGTGGTACCAGACGCATTTTTCCCCCCGGCGAACGCAAACGGTTGCTGAGCGTCCATTTACGTCGCCCGGTTGGAGATGCCCTTATAAAAAAATGATTTCCAACGTGGGAGGGGCCACGTGGTATTTTTGATAGCGGGGGTACAACATCACCGAAATTGCAAGCATGAGGACTTGAACTCAGGTGGGTGGGAAGGCATCCGGTTCCGGTTGTTGGCAAAAGGACGCACCGGAGGCACTGCCGTACGTACGTACGTCTGCCTGTCCTCTCCGCACGGTGCCCTACAAAACTATTCTCTTCCTTGTAGCGCATACGTGAGCCATGGTGGTGACTTGCAAGCGAGAAGATGGAGAGGAGAGGGAGCCCATGCCAGAGCGACCGTAGCACCAAGCCAGCCAGCCAGGGAAGGAAGAAAGGGACCATTCCGTGCATGGTTGACACGACTTTGATGGATGGATCTGGTCTTGGAAAAGGAAGCAAGCAACCCATCCGCAACAGCTCAAACCACGACTAGAGAAGGGCAGATGCTGACCCAGTGATTCATGTATAGCAGTTGGACAACTGGAAAAAAGAATCGGTTCAGAGAACTCAATTGGAGTGGCGTGTGCGAGCTCCCAAAGATCCGAGGTTGGAACTTGGGAAGGTGTGGTGGTGATCTCACACGAAACCATGGCGAGCCCTTTAGATACCTTTCGGTCGGCGCCGTCAACCAACGTTCGATTAACATCACCACGGAATCATTTGTTTACACGCCGGATGTGATTGGCTAATTACCAGTTTTGTTGCTCAGCACAGCACACAAGTGTACTAGGTGCTTAGTTTAAGCGTGCGTGTCGGGATCCGAAACCGAAAGGTACTCATATGGTCTTGGCAAGGTGAAGCTGAATTAGCATACTGCTTACGTGCTTATATATGGTTTGACAATTGACACCGATATCATGTTGGTACCTACTGGTTGCCTCCTTTTTTTGACTAATCTAATCCATGGCAAAACTAATACCTCATCTGATCCCGGGTTAAAAATATTTCGGAATCTGGCCCTTGGTCTCGGCGCCAACACGGATGGAGATAAAATTGTGCATGAGGCTGGGGCTATGTTCCCCATTTTTTTAAAAAAATTATGCATGTTGGCGCCAAGAATTCACATCGCTAAAAAAAGTCGAAATGTAGGTTTAATATTGTAGATATTGTATCTACTGATCTTCTTTTATTTGCATTTCATCAAACTTTAAATATTTTAATTTTAACTAAAAGTTATATGTGATATAATTTGGGAGAGAGGGAGTACAAATATTATATTGAGGGTCTGACAATTTTGATTTAGGTGAATGCATGCAAAACATAAACTTGCTTCGCCAAAGAATACAAGGCATATTATTATGTGGATGATGAATGTTTTAGAAGTTTTGAGACCGATATTGTGACATCCTTAAAAGTTATATGTTTTAGAAGTTTTGAGACCGATATCGGGACCTAGAGCCAAAACAATCAGGTGCCGATGTACAAGTCACCATTATTTTTACCTTAGATTTAGGGTTGTCACACACTAAAAATGATTATAACATATCGAAGAAACCACTTTTTTATTAACCAAGTTGGATTGCAACAGAGATGTTTTTCGGTCGTAAACGAAATCACAATTGGAAAAAAAATTATTAAAATTTGGTTCGTGATTTGTGCTAGTTATGATTTGCAACACGGAGGGATTTGATGATGCCATCTCATTCGACGGAGAATTAGCCACGCCCCTGCCAAATTCAGTAAGAAATGCGGATCGTTCAAGATACTAGGTTTCTAGGGAAGTTAGAAATTGAAATACTCCTACCGTCCCACTAAAAGTGTATCAACTTTACCAAAATTATTTGATTGTGATTTGGAATTTCAGAATCGGAGAGAGGGGTAGAGGGAGTTGGTTGCTGTGTGATGAAAACCCGTGGAGCGGTGGTGATTGGTGGAAGGACGCACCGGACATCTGTCTGTGCGTCCACACGGCGCACGCTACCTGTCCTAGGAAACTATCCCCATTCCGTTCCGTTGTGGCGCATACAAGATGGTGATGACTTGCAAGCGAGGAGAGGGAGCCAGCCCATGCTGGATGGACTGACTTTCTGGGTCGACCGTGCGTCCGTGCATGCACGCGTAGACAAGCCAAGCCAGAGAAGGAAGAAAAGGACCGTGTCGTGCATAGTTGACACGACTGACGACTTTGATAGATAGATGGACGGATGGATGGATTTGGTCTTGGAAAAGGAAGCAAGCGACCTGTCCACGACTGCTAGGGGCCGCCTAGGGGCACCACCCCCCTCCTGTTGAAGCAGATGTTCATTCCTGTATGACTGTTTTTTTATTTTTTTGACATATTCCTGTATGACTGTTGGACAACTGGGAGGTTCAAGAACTCAATTAGTAGATGAGTGACGTGTGGGAGCACCCAAGATGCGTGGTTGGGAGGAGGCTATGATCTCACACGAAACCATGGCGAGCGAGCAACTCGGTCGGTGGCGCCGTCGACCAAAGTGCCACTGCAAGCACGTAAGTATGTTTCTTTAGCACATCATCACCACGGCATCATTAGTTCAGACACCGGTTGATTGGCTCATCAGTGCCTGCTTTTGTTGCTCAGTACGGCACACAAATGCAGGTGCTTAGTTTAAGCGTGGGTGCGTGCGTGACGGCTGAATCAATTGGCTTAGCGGCGCTTGCGTTGGTACGGTTTGACACTCATCGCAAGTTGGCGCCAGAGGCAGCACTTTTTAAATTTCAGAAAAGAAAACTCAACGGACAGTGGACCCGCTCTTCTGACCTAACAAACAAAACCTCTTCTGAGAGATTATAGGAGTGTACTAAATTAACTTAGTATGCCGACAGAAACATAAGGTAGAAATTAGCAGGAAACCATGGCGGCGGCCATCTCCTACTCCACTTCTCCACGCATCGCTCCGAGATCCCAAGTTATGCAGCCGCGACAGCCGGCCCATGTGGATCGACCATACATTGCATGAGTACTACGTGCACGGCCTCACCCACGCACTCCTCCTACTACTTACTAACCCTAAAACCCTAAACAAGCTATCGTTGTCAGAGACGAACATGCAGTAATTCTCTAGCAAGGCCGGCCGACAGTACTCTACTAGCACTAGATCCACACTCTATGTAGAGCTGGTGGTGGTGTGTGCTCCATGCTGACACTCCCCTACAAGGAACCACCACCACCACCGAATAGTCGAATTGGATACCAATTGCGGCCCAGATCTTCTCCCTTGCCTGTGCACGAGACGGCACGCTTGGGCAATTGAGGGAGCGAGACGCACGAGCGCGCGTACAGTACGTACGAGGTGTCGTCTCGGTCGCCGGTTGCGTCTCCAGCCGGGGGCGATCCGGCGGTTGGGATCGGGAGCCTCGCCTGGAGTAGCAAGCTGCGTGCGTGCGTGTGTGTACAGTGCAGGTGTGCACGCCAACGCCATGCTCCCCACGAAGTTCATCAGATTTCGAGACGCGATTGGGCGGTGCACATGATCGCGTGTGCGTTTGCAACAGTTCTGTCTGAAGTCTGAACGAATGGACGGACCGACGCGGGTGACTGACTGATGGATGGGCGGGCGGGCGCGGCGGCGATGTGTCTGACGGTCCGACCGAGCTGCTGTCGTCCCTCTCTCTTTCTCCGTGTCTTGAATTGTCGGCCTTCAATTCCTGCTGCTGTAATCGCCATTTTATACGTACGGCTTTGACTCCGCTGCTCGCTGCCGCCAGGTTGACCCGTTCCTTTTTTTTTAGATCAACAAGAATCACTCCCAGCTCTATTTCATAGAAAAGAAGCCGTACAGAGAGTTCAAACGCTAATGAAAACACCCGTTCCTTATTTATGATTCCTTTGATCTAAACAGTCCTTTTGCAAACTCTCGACTAGTTTTAACATTTCCTAGAAGTTTCAAATTTCCATGGTTCTTCTTGATCACGCCATGCTGGATGGCCTAACCTAAATGCATGACATGCCAGTTGGGCTGCTAGACTGAAATGACTCGCCCATTTTGACCATAAAACAGCTTGTGTCATTTAGTTTGTCTAGTTTGCAAAGATCTTGAGCTATCTAAGAAGGTTTTCGAACGCTCTGCGCAAGAGAACAGGTAGATCACACAATTTCTTATGGATAGATTCAAATAATTTGGTTACTTTTACCATAGATTTTGAGCAAACTTGCTAACCAAAATGGCGCGGCCTCCGTTTCAGTTAACCTATCATGCATAACGTGACGAAAAAGGGCCATAGAAATATTGAAGTTTGGGAGGGGGCAAAAGTGATCCAAAGTTAGAAAAAAGGCCATTTAGGAAAAAAAAAACTCCTCGCTTCTTCATTCTTACCTCGAACAGAGTATTCCAAAACCACCCTACAAGAAAAAAAAAATCTAGATTTCGCGGCATCCTCTCTCTAGCAAAAGAAAAAACAGCTAAGGGCATCTTCCCGCGCGCGCGAAAATGATCGTTTTTATCCACGCATCCGTTTGAGCCTGGGGGTGGTTCCAGGCTTCCAGCGGGGCGACGCATTTATTTTTTCTACTTGTTTTTTCTCTTCTCCATTTAAACATGAGCAATGCTATACACACGACAGAATTTGTATGATAGTTGCGTACGATCAGACTCATCGTAGCATGAGTCAGTATGTGGGCCAAATGATGGAAAGCCCACCGTGAGTCTAGTCGTACATAAGTCGTACAGATATTATCGTACGCAAAGCATTTCCGTTTAAACATAGTTTCAAACATTACATATTAGGAACGTGGTTTTATACAAACTAATACTTATAATTGGAAACATGGAGTACACAATTTGGAACATTGTTTACACAAACTAATTAATACATAGTTTGAACCATGGTTGACACAAATTGAAACATTACAAAATGAGGAAAGCCAGTAGTGTTGGTTCCGTATGTTCGCTGCCAAGAAAGAACACTCTCGGGCACACTCGATCACCCAGACTGAAAAATCCAGCTGGCAATGATGACCCTGTTATTTCCACCAAGGAAGAACATATAGAAACCGCCACTACTGGCCTCATTTGGCTCGTGGCTATATTCCCTGCAAAGAAAGAACACTCTAACAGTTGTAATTGTCGGTGTTCGAGTCGGACTCGCCGGTATGGTAGTGCCTGCGGCCGGCTGTGTCGTCGAACACCTTAATGATCATCTCGCTGTCCCCCTCGTAGAGGAAGGTGAGCTGGCAGCCGGGCTCGAGCGTGAGGTCGCGTGCGAACTTGTCCCACCCTGTGTGGAGGTACATCTTGCCCTGCCCGTCGAACAAGACCTCGTGTGATGACCCAGCGTACCACTGCATGGTGTAGTACATAAGTCGTTGACATAACACAAGTGAAACACCGTTCCACTCATATTACATCTCTCAGAGTGGTACAACAGAAACATATGCGAGTCCAAGGTATGTCTATAGAAGTACACACGAACTGTTTACATAAGATCAACACAACCTCCTACTTTACGGTG
>NC_061513.1:40934737-40952019 GCF_022539505.1 Lolium rigidum | reverse complement strand
TATTGCCTCTAAACCTGGGATATTACACCTCGACAGGCCACGGGCAGAAGTTGCAGCTAGCCTCCTGTATCTACAACTGGGCCGGCTCGACTCCTTCGACGAACTCAGTGAACTTGTCCGGGAGCCGCTTGATGCCGAGTGGGTCGTTGTCGATGCGGAGGAGGAACTCGAAGCAACGCTCCTCCTGCGAAGATGAGGAAGATGCAGGCAACGGCGACCGTGGGGTTGTAGCTGCTCCACCATGGCGTCCCCTGCCCCGGCCCCGGGGGCGCCCAGGCCCGCGGCCTCGATCGCCTCGCCGGCCACCAGGACCCGACATGGACTTCCTCGCAGGCCTGCTGCGTCGCAGGAAGAGCTAGATGGCGCTACGTTGGAGCTTGTGGCGGCTAGGGTTTGCGTGGAGGATTGGATGAGGAAGAAGAGCGCGCGCCCTCTTTACGTAGGCCGGAGGCGGGCGATGGTCGCGGGACACGTGGCGTCGCCATTACTGCGTTGGCGGAGGTGGACGGCGGCCGCTCGGCAGGCGAGGCATCGCCATTAACGTGCCGCAGACTACCGAAGCGACGCAGCGGCGCCAGTCGCTGGCGCGCCTGAGAAGACGCATCAAGCCAGGGTTGGTGCCAGGCGGGCCCGGAGAGAGACGCGAGCGGACACTTTGCGCGTCCGCGCAGCGTCCACAGAGACGAATCCGAGATGCATATTTGGATCAGGTTCCGTCGCAGGAATTCCTCAAACGGCTAGTTTTCCCCTTTGGACTATAAATAGTCATTCTTCCTCCTTGAGGAGGTAAGGTCAACCATTCTATTTGCTCTCTCTCTCCTACTCCATTGTTGAACCTCAAAAGCTTGCTTCCTCTCCATCCCTTCTATGATTCTTGCATATTCTTGAGGGATTTGAAAGAGGGGGTCCAGATCTACAACTCCACCAATTATTTTCTCCTCTTTGTGAGGGGAACTCTTGGGATCTAGATCTTGGAGTTAATTGTTGATTTCCTTCTTTGTTATTCCTCTTTAGTTCCTCCATAGCATTTGTTGCTTTGGTGGAATTGGAGTGTGAAGGATTTGACCACCTTTGGTGTTCTTGCTTTTGCATCCTTGCATAACTGTTGAGCGCTCCATTACGATTCGTTCGAGGGAAAGACCGTGAGCTTGTTACTCTTGGAGGGGTTACCTCCTAGTTGGCTTGGAGGTTGGTGCTCCGGTGGTCTCTTCGTGGAAGATTGTGAAGAGGTTCGGGCTTCTCCTTCGTGGAGCTTGTGAAGTGGTTGTGGAGCTTTCCATCTCCGGAATGGAGGAAAAGCTAGCCATAAGGGAAATGCCTTTGTCCTTCGTGGTATTGGCTTGGAGAAAAAGGTGAGTCTTCGTGGCGTTCGGGAGACCTTCGTGGTAGCTCGCATCTCCAACGTGACATACCTCACCTTGTGTGAGGGGGACATGGAATACATCTTCGTCTTCGCGCGTCTCGGTTATCTCTATACCCGAGTTTACTTTCCTTCTGATAGCCATCGTGCTTTATGTACTTATATCTTGCTATCACTTGTGTTACATAAATTGTGTGCCTATCTTGCTTAGCTTGAGTTGTTGTTGTTGCACTTAGTTGAGCCTAGCATATTTAGGTTTTGTGCTTGTAAAATAAACATCTGTTTAATCCGCATTCTTACAAGCCAAATCCGTATTAGTTTTTAAAACGCCTATTCACCCTCTCCTCTAGGCGACATCTGTCCTGTCAATTGGTCTTCCCCATGGCGGGCTCAAAGCGTGTCGTCGAGACGATAAGAAGGAGAACGTGCCGAAAAAGTTGTTGTCACGAGAGGACAAGTCTGTCGAGGCCACCAAGGAATTGGGCCGGCGCGCCAATTTAAAGCTGAAGCAAAAGCAGCAGGAGGCCGACGATGCCATGAGGGTGGCCACTGCTAGAGTTGTCTTTCAGATACCGGCGAATGCCAACAGCATGTGAGGCTACCGCCCACCATGGCTGAGGCCATGCTCTACATCAAGCAAAAGAGTATCGTTGCCAATGCTCTTCCTGCGCCGTAGGCCTCGTTGGTGAGCTCGGTAAGTTCTCAATCACGGCCTCCAATTTTGCCACCCGCAACGCCTTCCGTCGGTATGCAAGTCCACGCGTCATCCTGTTTCGTCGCCTAAATCTTTCCGGCATGAGGAAATAAAATGCGTCGGACAGCTGGAGCACTTCCAGAAGCAAACGGACAATTATGACCTGAAAAGTCATTTCCGCGTCCATGGCCCTATGAAAACTAATTATCGAAATGCGTTGGACCGCTCAGGATGCTCAAGTGACATCGAGCAATCTGTGCCGTGTTTGTGTTGGAGTCCGAGGGAGGGTGTTGTCCCCAGTCAAATTCGTTTGTAATCAGCAATCCCAACAGATTCCGGCGAGAGAGTTCCATGACATGGCCAGGATCATCTCACAGGCGTCTGAATCTTGTACTCCTAGCTGTCGCCAACCAACAGTGTTCACACGTCTGCTTCAGAGTTCAGATGCTCTCTATGCCACAATCACTATGCAACCACTCTCTCCCCAAAGAAAAGAAAACACAGTGCAGGAAGCTTAAGCAAGCAAGTCGTCACGCGAGCGTCATACAACACGAACCGATGATCCCGTGTCTAGTAGAGTCTCCACATAGTTGCGTGTCATCTCGCCCAAACACAGAAAGGAACTTTTCCAACTGTCGAATTGGGCAAAGTAGCTATCAGTAAGCCGCAGTTATTAGCCGGAGAAGAAGACAGTGACAGTGCGAATTCATCATCATCAGAGATACTAATGTCCGAGATATTCCTCCAAATCTCTCCACCTTATTCGGCTCCGATATGATCCAGAGCCAGCCAAGTGAAACTGGATGGCATGAGATGCTCCGGCGTGGATCGATGCTGCTGCAATGGCCGGAAGGAATTGTTTGGTAAGGACGACGGAGGACGGATTCCTATTCGTCTTGCCAATAACGGGGGTCCCTTGGAGAAGAAAGGCATCTCCGCTAGCGCTAGGGCTGAGTGGAGTCGAGTATCTAATCCAATCTATTGATCGATCAATTGATCGGTCGATCAGTAGCGCCATCATCACCGCGCACGCTCGGCTTATCATACATAGCCGCTTTTCTGCTTCCACGGACTCAATTCCTCGCCTTTCTGTAACCGGATCCTCTAACGTGAAAGAGCAAAGTCAGGCTGCTACAGTGTTGAGGTAGTGTAAATTAAAGAACCAAAGTCAGGGTACTGTAGGAAACACTGTACATATTATACTGTAGCAAATTACTGTGGGTAGTTACTGTTCACATAGATCATCTAAACAAAAAAATAGCAGGTCATAATTTTGATTGTAAGTAATTACTTTCAATGAATACCATCTACTTTATATTGTGCATGTTAATTTAGATCAAATTAATCATAATCATATAGATATGAAGAAGGAAAGTCAGTGTGCTGTAGATTACCTGACTTTGCTACTACACGTTAGAGGATCTGGCTCCCGCCTTTCTGCCCTGCTTTCCTGCACCTCTTTTACGGTTGGTTTTACCTCCTTTGCAGTTACCTGTGGTTCGTGCTTTACTTGTTGATTTGTACAAGAGGAATGACAGGCAAGGTTACTTTCTGTAAACTGACAAGCAAAGCACGCATGAGAGAAGCTGGAAGAATGGTTTGGTCAAACTCTAATTAAGTGACAGTACACTCTGAAAGGATTCGGGGTGAGCTCTCTCATTCGTCAAACATGGTGAGTGAGCCGTTTGATTTTGGCTTGCTTGGAGCTTTGATTTGATTCTCTTGATTGATGGGGTTCGAACTGATAATGATCAACCACTACTAGAAACTAGGGTACTAGCACCACATTAGCGGTGCGGAGCGACGAATTAACGGGACAACTCATTAGAAAATTACAGGGACCATGATTGATCAAAAGTCAGCTCCTCCTCTAATCATCATCCTCCTCCCGTCACGGACAGCCGTTACTAGAAGCTAGCGATCTCTTCGTCGCCCTCCACCTCCTCCTCGCCGCGCGCCTCGGTGACGCAGGAGGACGCCGGTGACGGCGCCGCCATGCCATCATCGCCCCTCTGCCGCCGCCCCGTGCCGCCGCGCCGAGCCGGCGTGCCCTTCTTGAAAACGCGACAGACCACCCAGTCCTTGGGCTTGGCCGCGGCGGCCGCGGCCCAGGCGCCGAGGGCGGCGGGGAGGAGGCGGTACTCGTGCATGGTCCAAGCGGTGCGCGCGCGGCCGCCGCGGGCGCAGAAGACGAGCGTCCGCCTGGCGCCGACGGGCCGGCCGCAGCGGGGCGCGAGCACCAGGGTCTCCTTCCCGGACGCCCTCCACACGCCGCCGGCGCCGCCCGCCCTGCCCGACCCGCCGCCCTTCCGCCAGCACCGCGTCGCCGGCAGGTGGAAGAAGAACCGCTCGCCGTCGGCGTCGCCTGCAGATCGATCACACCACGGCGTCAGCGCAATGCGGCTCGAGTTGAGTATTGCGGCGCGGTGTCGAAATTTTGCGGAGATTCGTGTACCTGGGAGGTCGGACGGGTGGATGCGCGCGAGGTCGGCGACGGGGATGATGTCGGCGGGGAGGGGGCAGGCGAAGGCCTTGCGGCGGAGGTAGTGCAGCACGAGCTCCTCGTCGGTGGGCCGGAAGCGGAACCCGATGGGCAGGCCGCCGTGGCCAGCTGGCCCCGCTGGCACCCGGCATCCAACACCGCCCGCAGCAGCCTCCGGTCGCACCTCCGCCGGCTGCGCCATGGACACACACTCACAAGACCCAACCCAACCCAACACAAGAAGGAATCGAACAAGATTACTCTCTCTGGGACTGGATAAATGCTGGTATGAGGCAGGCTCGCATGTCACTCGCTCACGAGGTCATCCATGGAGTGTAGCTAGGCAGAGTGGTTGGTGGTGGATGTTGGCTAGCGGGGAAAGGGGGAGGGGAGGCGGATTTATAGGTGGCAGCGGTCAGTGGCGTGTAGGATACTCAACCGCCATCAAGGGCAGCGGCAGGGAGAGCGTCTCGTGCAGTGCTTAATTACAGGTGATGAGGTGAGGTGTGAGGCTAAGCAACAAGCCTGGGAGGAGGGGAACAAGAACAAGGCATCTCCCCAATTTCTTTCTCTCGACTATCTTTTTCGTGTGCGATTCCTTCTTTTCTGGTCCAATTAAATTCCTCGTCATCTCCTCCCTTGCTTTTCTTTAATTTGTTTTGGAAGCGAACGGGGGCGAAGAAAGGAGAAGCTTCCACGTTACACCCAGCCGAGCTTGAGGTTGAGGAGGAATCATCAAAAATAAATAAAAGGGGAACCGAACCACCTACCTACTAGCTGCCTGCCTGCCTTGGATTCCAGCGCTGGGGTTTGCTTCTCACATTATCCTTCCTCCTCCTCCTCTCCGTAGAAGGAATCACGATGGACCAAGCAAGTCGCCGCTGACACGCTCTCGTCTGGCCGGCCGTGCGGCGCTAGTAGGTAGTAGGTAAGTATACATACAAACAAGGGAAATAATGCGAGCGAGCGTTAATCATCCTCTTAATCACCCGTTGGAACTTTTGACGAGCCGATTGCGTGCATGGTTGTGCAAGCCGAGTGAGTACATGCAGCAACGGCCGTCCGCCCGCTTCTCTTTGCGGTAGACTTTACAGCGCCTTTCCGAGTCAAATGCATGCCGAAAAGTCGGGCCGTGCGCGTGAGTTCACTGCCATGGCCATCGTCTCAGTGCTTGGCAGTAGCTAGCTGCCCACTGCAAATCTGCAGCATTGCATCGCACCGTTCCATCCGTCCGTCCGTCCGCCCGTGCGAGTGCGAAGGGCTTCGTGAAGTGATCGCGCGCACTTCCTTTTCCCTTTTCTGCATCGCGCGACTTCGCTAGCTAGCGTGCGGGGGTCCGACATGACGGGCCTGGTGTCTGTTCCTAGTAGCGGCGCCGTTTATCGCACTGTTTTTCTGCAAACAAGAGGAACCGGTGCCTCGGACGCCTCCACTAGTTTCATGTTTTCCTCTTCTTCACGTTCAGGACAGAGACTTGTGTACTGCAAAACAAAGCGTATTCTTTCTTCTTCGGTAAAGCGAGAATACATATTTCTGCGACATATTTTCTGCTAAGAGTCGACTTTTTTTTCATGGAGGAAAATGCAAGTGACTGCTCCTGCTCACCGACGCGAATTCAGTCTTCACCCTTCTCCAACTGACGGAAATAGCATCTGGGCCAGGCGACCTTTCTGCTACTGCGAAAAGTGCAGGAGACGCTTCTTAATTCAGCCCGGCTTGCACAGTTGCACCAGCAATTTTTTTTTTATGTGCCCTTTTCACCACGGGCTTTCTAAAACATGACCCATGAACAATGGGCCAAGGTAGAAACCGGTACATGCTTCACAGTTGGGCCAGAATGGATGCAGAAATATATTTCAGTTGTTAAGTACTCAGGATTAGGGGTACCTGACTTGTGAAAAGTAACCGGAACAACCATGTCAATGTCGTCGAGGAGCCGAGAGTACAAATCAGGAAGACGCACAAGCAGGGACAATTATTGCGAGGATAATTATCCTCACGCCAACCATGAGGAAAGAGTCAACATAGATCTCAAGACCTAGAGAAAAGTAATCTTCCAAGATGACCATTAACGTGGAGAAGGAGATATCGTTGTTGAACGAAGAGCTCAAGATCACTTATTGTAGTCGATGTCATCTCCATTAAGGCGGGTGCCAAAAAAGATGACTACCAAATTCCTAGAAAATATTACTTTTATTAAAAACTCCACACATAGATCGGATTCTGACACTGACGAGGCCAGCAAGAAGAGGGGAATCGATCTATTGAGGAGGCAGAGATAGAGGCATATCTATGTTCAGAGGCGGCGAGTTCTATTACAAACTAAAACTATGATGATACTTAGCATGTACTCCCGCCGGTCCGTTTTAATCGACGCCAGCAGCAAGCAAAATACAGGCACGCAGTGAAGTCACCACGTCGATTAAATACGAAAGGAGGTGGTAGTATAGTGGTTAATCCACTCTGCCAAACTATATTACTCCATACTGTTGTTACTTGTGTGTGTCATGACGGTATCTTTAACGTAGGCTCGCAAAGGGACGGATGATGTCGGAAGCCGTCCACGCAGGCTAATGGTAAGGCCCAATGGCAAACCGTAAACATGTCGTATGGTCATTTTTGTTTAATTGGCCCTCATTTTCAACCCAAATTTGAGTTGGTTTTGCGGTGGTCGCGGACAGCGCGCGGGTGTCCTCCCTTGGTTATCTGTGAGCCCACGCGTCAACGATTGAGGAAGATGAATCGAGCGGGTCCACGCGTTCACCCACCACCAGGTTCTTCTTAAATGGGATCCCTCGTTCTCTCGAGGCCCAGTCCACTTCCAAGCCCCAGTCCACACTCCCGAAGCTTCCACAAACTCTATTGGAAAAAAGATCGGCCTTGTCGGACTAGCAAAGGGAAACCAGTTGTTCCGCCCCCGGCAGCAACGACCACTAGGCGGGGTCCTCCTTTGGCAGCGGCGCTGTTTCTTCCGCGCGCTGGGGACCAAGGCACCGCGACCACCTCCCACACCATGCTCCGAGCCACACATGTACGTGGAGGCCGAGGTCGCGCGCCAGTTCGTGAAGCTCGGCCAACCGCTGTCGTGGACAGATGTCCACCTCACCCACGGGTGGCATTTGAAACATACATCGTGCATATTCCATCCATCCCTAGCCGCGGCCCAGATCACTACCGAGAGATCCTGCGGCGTAGGGCCTTTCTCCCGCCAAATCTGAGGTGGGACCCCATAGAGGTCGTAGATTCACCTCTCTATGTGCGATGGTTCGATGCCGAGTGCGCTACTCGGTATCAGTCCATCAAGGCCCACCCGGAGGGCCTTGACGATGACTACGAGCGGTACAAGGAGCCGTCGGAGCTAGAGTTGATGCCGACGGTGAAGATGGAGCGGCTGGAGTAGCCGACGTTGATGGAGTGGGTGGGGTACACATCCCCTACCCCAAAGCGTGGGAGGCTTAATTGGTTGTAGTATCGCGGCACGTTCACGCAGTACATGGACCCACCACCGTTGCTGCCCCTTGCCAGCATTTGGTGTGCTTCAAGCTAAATTTGCTATTGTTCGGTACCCTGTTGTTTGTTAGTCTTGCGATCAAATGTGGGAGATGATGTAAACTTTTTTGATCATGCACAACATGATCATCGAGAATGGTCGCAAGACTCGAGCCAGGAATGTTGGTCCCTACGAGTGCTAGGATCTTCTTGCATAGGTTGATCACCAGGTGTGAGTTTGCTGATTTCCTCGCCATGCATGCAGAAATCCGTGACAACATTGTTCACGCTCAGCTACGCCAGCACCTTGATCTAGCCCAACTTTTATTTATTTTATTTAGTTGACCCAACATACGAAAAACTATACCGCATGCTGATGGACACTAGTTGAGAGGATAAATATCCGATGGTGTCAGTACGCGCTCTAGAACGTATTGAAAAACTATCGAACCATGCTCCCATACTTTTAACTATCGATTTAATAAGACCGATGTCTAAGAAACCATTTAAGTTTGAATTTGGATGGTAACAGAGGAAAGATTTTCACGAAATGGTTAAAATGTATAGAAAAGACCAGTTTATGCCAATAATCCTATTATAAGGTGAAATAAAAAGATGCGATATGTTCGCAAACACCTTTCTGGATTAGCGAGTCATACAGCTGGTATTTGATGCTACATGCTTGTTTTACATCAATTTCTATATGTTTTGTTTTCACTTTGTTTCACTTTTATGCATTTTCCAGAACTAACCTATTGACAAGATTCCACAGTGTTAGTTCCCTGTTTTCTGTTGTTTTGTATTTCGGAAAAAATATATAGGAAATATTCTCGGAATTGGACGGAACAAAAGCCAAAGTTCCTATTTAACTACAACGAAGACGGAGTCCGGAGGAGAGACGAAGATGTGCCAGGAGGCGACCACACCTACCCTAGGCGCGGGCCACCCCCTGGCCGCTCCTAGGGTGGTGTGGGCCCCTCGGTCACCCACCGACCTCGCCCTTCCGCCTATTTATTCACCTGTTCGGGAAAAACCTAAATACCCAAGCCTCCATCCACGAAAAGTTCCGTCGCGGCCGCCATCGCCGACCCTAGTTCGGGAGGGTTCTGAAGCTCTTCCCGGCACCCTGTCGAAGAGGGAGATCATCACCGGAGACCTCTACATCGGCATGCCCTCCTCCGAAGTGATGCGTGAGTAGTTCATCTCTGGACTACGGGTCCATAGCAGTAGCGAGATAGTTGTCTTCTCCAATTTATGTTGCATGTGTTAGATCTTGTGAGCTGCCTGTCATGATCAAGATCATCTTTATGTAATGCTACATGTTGTGTTTGCTGGGATCCGATGAATATTGAATACTATGGTTGAGATTGATTATATACTTGTCATATGTTATTTGTGATATTGCATGCTCTCCGTTGCTAGTAGATGCTCTGGTCAAGTATGTGCTTGTGACTCCAAGAGGGAGTATTTATGCTCGATAGTGGGTTCATGCCTCTAGAAATCTAGGATAGTGAAAATAACTTCTAAGATTGTAGATGTGTTGTTGCTAGGAAGGAAACAACAATGCTTTCTCTAAGGTTAATTCTATTGTTTACTTTACACACTTTGCTTTATGCGATAATCTGTTGCTTGCAACTTAATACTGAAAGGGGTGCGGACGCTAACCGGAAGGTGGATTATTAGTCATAGACGCAGTTGGATTACGGTCTATGTATTATGTTATAATGCCAAAATGAATCTCATAGTAATCATCTTGTCATGTATGGTCTTTATTCTGTCAATTGCCCAGCTATAATTTGTTCACCCAACATGTTATTTATCTTTACGGAGAGACACCTCTAGTGAACTGTGGACCCCGGTCCTTTCTTTTACACTGATAAAATCATCTACTGCAAACACATGTTCTGTTTACTTACTGCAAGCACTGTTCTCTTTAATTCCACTGCAAAAAAACATCTCTTTCCACACTATACGGTTAATCCTTTGTTTTCAGGAAAACCGGGGAGATTGACAACCTCATTGTAAGTTGGGCAAAGTATTTTGGTTGTGTTGTGTGCAGGTTCCACGTTGTTGCTGACGTCGGTAGTGCGTTCTGCCAAAAGTCAGCTAGCAACACCTTCAGAAGTGATTTCTTTCTCCTACAGGTCGATTAAACCTTGGTTTCTTACTGAGGAAAAACTTGCTACCGCGGTCATCATACCTTCCTCTTGGGGTTCCCCAACGGTGTGCGCTGCACAACATCAAGAAGCTTCGCTTATCGAATATCATTAATGAGTTCGAAGCGCTTGCTGAAGTGAGATCGCTAACAAGTATTGAATTGGATATAAAAAAATCTATCTAATACTCAATTAGCGGTTCTTCTTCGGAAGAAGATTTTAAATGGTGTCAACGTTCAAAGCCCAATTCATTCTGGAAGGAGATTCAAATACGAGATATTTTTATGGGATTGCCAATGGCCGTCACAGGAAAAAAGCGTATTCAATCTTTAGTACAAGATGATGGTTTAATTGAAGGCCATGAACAACTCAAATCCTATATTACTAATTATTACAAGGGTCTATTTGTTCCTCCGGATGAGAGTTCCTTCTCCCTGGATGAGTCACAAATAGCAGATATACCCCAAGTGTCTCAGGAGGAGAATGCTGTTTTAACAGCTCCATACTAGGAGGAAGAAGTTAATAAAGCGATTTTTCAAATGGAACATAACAAAGCCCCGGGTCCAGATGGTTTTCCTACTGAATTTTATCATACTTTTTGGGATACCATTTGAATGTACTAGGACGTCGCCTAGAGGGGGGGTGAATAGGCGGTGTATAAAAACTTCTACTTGAGAGCTAAACTAGGCGGAATAAAACTACACATGTGTTTACTAGTTTAGCTCAAGGCCTATCAACTAGGAGTTTCCCTAAGTGCTCCAACAACCTATGCTAGCATGATGAGCAACAAGGTGATAACAAGATAGGCATAGCATCAAGCATGATAGATATCACAATGTAAAGCACATAGGTAAAGGAGCTCGGGTTGAGAAGTAACCGTGCACGAGGAGACGACGATGTATCCCGAAGTTCACACCACAAAAGGTGCTACGTCTCCGTTGGAGCGGTGTGGAGGCACAAGGCACTCCAAGGAGCCAACTAGGGCCACCGTATTCTCCTCGAGCCTTTCCACCAAAGGAAAGCCTCGATCCACTAAGGGACACTTGAGGGTGGTCACCGAACCCGTACAAGCTTGGGCAAACGCCAAGTATCAAGCTTGAGGCAACTCCACAACACGGAGGCTCTCAAGTAGGCCACAAGAGGCAACACACACCACCAAGGAAACACACTCCACCAAGGATGCTCATGCGCCACAAGAGGCTAACACACTCCACCAAGGAAACACACTCCACCAAGGATACGATGCGCCACAAGAGGCTAACACACTCCACCAAGGAAACGATGCGCCACAAGAGGCTAACACACTCCACCAAGGAAACGATGCGCCACAAGAGGCTAACACACTCCACCAAGGAAACACTACCACTAAGGCAAGAACACCACTAAGGTAATGATACGTCTCCGACGTATCGATAATTTCTTATGTTCCATGCCACATTATTGATGTTATCTACATGTTTTATGCACACTTTATGTCATATTCGTGCATTTTCTGGAACTAACCTATTAACAAGATGCCGAAGTGCCAGCTTCGTTGTTTTCGCTGTTTTTGGTTTCGGAAATCCTAGTAAGGAAATATTCTCGGAATTGGACGAAATCAAAGCCCAGGGGCCTATTTTTCCACGAAGCTTCCGAAGTCCGAAGACGAGACGAAGAGGGGCCACGGGGTGGCCAAACCCTAGGCGGCGCGGCCCCACCCCCGGCCGCGCCGGCCTATGGTGTGGGCCCCCCGTGCCGCCTCTTGACTTGCCCTTCCGCCTACTTAAAGCCTCCGTGACGAAACCCCCAGTACCGAGAGCCACGATACGGAAAACCTTCCACAGACGCCGTCGCCGCCGATCCCATCTCGGGGGATCCAGAGATCGCCTCCGGCACCCTGCCGGAGAGGGGAATCATCCCCCGGAGGACTCTACGCCGCCATGGTCGCCTCCGGTGTGATGTGTGAGTAGTCTACCCCTGGACTATGGGTCCATAGCAGTAGCTAGATGGTTGTCTTCTCCCCATTGTGCTATCATTGTCGGATCTTGTGAGCTGCCTATCATGATCAAGATCATCTATCCGTAATTCTATATGTTGCGTTTGTTGGGATCCGATGAATAGAGAATACTTGTTATGTTGATTATCAAAGTTATGCTTATGTGTTGTTTATGATCTTGCATGCTCTCCGTTACTAGTAGATGCTCTGGCCAAGTAGATGCTTGTAACTCCAAGAGGGAGTACTTATGCTCGATAGTGGGTTCATGCCTCGCATTGACACCGGGACGAAGTGACAGAAAGTTCTAAGGTTGTGTTGTGCCGTTGCCACTAGGGATAAAACATTGATGCTATGTCTAAGGATGTAGTTGTTGATTACATTACGCACCATACTTAATGCAATTGTCCGTTGCTTGCAACTTAATACTCGGAGGGGTTCGGATGATAACCTCGAAGGTGGACTTTTAGGCATAGATGCAGCTTGGATGGCGGTCTATGTACTTTGTCGTAATGCCCAATTAAATCTCACTATACTCATCATGATATGTATGTGCATTGTCATGCTCTCTTTATTTGTCAATTGCCCAACTCGTAATTTGTTCACCCAACATGTTGTTCGTCTTATGGGAGAGACACCTCTAGTGAACTCGTGGACCCCGGTCCAATTCTCTTTACTCGAAATACAATCTACTGCAATACTTGTTTTATCGTTTTCTCGCAAACAATCATCTTCCACACAATACGGTTAATCCTTTGTTACAGCAAGCTGGTGAGATTGACAACCTCACCTGTTTCGTTGGGGCAAAGTACTTTGGTTGTGTTGTGCAGGTTCCACGTTGGCGCCGGAATCCCCGGTGTTGCGCCGCACTACATCTCGCCGCCATCAACCTTCAACGTGCTTCTTGGCTCCTCCTGGTTCGATAAACCTTGGTTTCTTTCTCGAGGGAAAACTTGCTGCCGTGCGCATCATACCTTCCTCTTGGGGTTGCCCAACGAACGTGTGAAATACACGCCATCAAGCATATTTTCCGGCGCCGTTGTCGGGAGATCAAGACACGCCGCAAGGGGAGTCTCCACTTCTCAATCTCTTTACTTTGTTTTTGTCTTGCTTAGTTTTATTTACTACTTTGTTTGCTGCACTAAATCAAAATACAAAAAAATTAGTTGCTAGTTTTACTTTATTTGCTATCTTGTTTGCTATATCAAAAACACAAAAAAATTAGTTTACTTGCATTTACTTTCTCTAGTTTGCTTTATTTACTACTGCTGAAATGAGTAATCCTGAAGTTGAAGTTCGTTCATTTAAGCAACAAGGGGGAGAATGTTTAAAAGATGCTTGGTATAGAATTAGTGATGCCCATAATAGGTGCACTAAGAAACACTCCACCACACTATCCTACTCAGGAATTTTTATGTTGGTATCTCTAGCTGGAATAGATATGTTCTTGATTGTCTCGCGGGAGGTAACTTTCTAGGCGCTCCCGCTTTAGAAGCTAGTTGCATTATTGAGAGTTTATTTGGAACACCACCTGTTAATGAAACTAAAATTGAAATCTCTTTTGAAGATGTGATGAAAAAAATGGAAAGCATAGAGAAAAATTTTCCGAGTCTAGAAACTAAATTGGAGATGTTACTTGATAAAACTGATAAACTTGATAAATCCTTAGGAGGAATTGATGAAAGAATTAGTGTCCTAGGAACTTGTGCTGTCCATGCTGATCAAATCAATAGGATTGACGAACTTGAAAAAGCTATGGGAACCTTGGGTTCAACATTTTCTTCTCTTAAATATAGGGAGAAAGCTTATGTGGGTAAGGAGCAAAAGTTTATGTATGTCTCTAAAGTGCCTAGACCAAAGAAGTATTATTATAGGCCTAAAATTGACAAAGCTCTTAGTACCACTACGGATGGGGGAACCCATGATAACGATGCTTCATCTCTCGATGTTACTTGATACACACTTTCTGCGCCTAGCTGAAAGGCGTTAAAGAAAAGCGCTTATGGGAGACAACCCATGTTTTTACCTACAGTACTTTGTGTCTTGGAAGTTGTTTACTACTGTAGCAACCTCTCCTTATCTTAGTTTTGTGTTTTGTTGTGCCAAGTTAAGCCGTTGATAGAAAAGTAAGTACTAGATTTGGATTACTGCGCAGTTCCAGATTTCTTTGCTGTCACGAATCTGGGTCCACCTCCCTGTAGGTAGCTCAGAAAATTATGCCAATTTACGTGCATGATCCTCAGATATGTACGCAACTTTCATTCAATTTGAGCATTTTCATTTGAGCAAGTCTGGTGCCATTTTAAAATTCGTCAATACGAACTGTTCTGTTTTGACAGATTCTGCCTTTTATTTCGCATTGCCTCTTTCGCTATGTTGGATGAATTTCTTTGATCCACTAATGTCCAGTAGCATTATGCAATGTCCAGAAGTGTTAAGAATGATTGTGTCACCTCTGAATATGTCAATTTATATTGTGCACTAACCCTCTAATGAGTTGTTTCGAGTTTGGTGTGGAGGAAGTTTTCAAGGATCAAGAGAGGAGTATGATGCAACATGATTAAGGAGAGTGAAAGCTCTAAGCTTGGGGATGCACCCGGTGGTTCACCCCTGCATATATCAAGAAGACTCAAGCGTCTAAGCTTGGGGATGCCCAAGGCATCCCCTTCTTCATCGACAACATTATCGTGTTCCTCCCCCGAAACTATATTTTTATTCCATTACATCTTATGTGCTTTTTCTTGGAGCGTCGGTTTGTTTTTGTTTTTTTGTTTTGTTTGAATAAAATGGATCCTAGCATTCACTTTATGGGAGAGATACACGCTCCGCTGTAGCATATGGACAAGTATGTCCTTGGTTTCTACTCATAGTATTCATGGCGAAGTTTCTCCTTCGTTAAATTGTTATATGGTTGGAATTGGAAAATGATACATGTAGTAATTGCTATAAATGTCTTGGGTAATGTGATACTTGAAAATTGTTGTGCTCATGTTTAAGCTCTTGCATCATATGCTTTGCACCCACTAATGAAGAATACATAGAGCATGCTAAAATTTGGTTTGCATATTTGGTTTCTCTAAGGTCTAGATAATTTCTAGTATTGAGTTTGAACAACAAGGAAGACGGTGTAGAGTCTTATAATGTTTTCAATATGTCTTTTATGTGAGTTTTGCTGCACCGGTTCATCCTTGTGTTTGTTTCAAATAAGCCTTGCTAGCCTAAACCTTGTATCGAGAGGGAATACTTCTCATGCATCCAAAATACTTGAGCCAACCACTATGCCATTTGTGTCCACCATACCTACCTATACTACATGGTATTTTCCCGCCATTCCAAAGTAAATTGCTTGAGTGCTACCTTTAAAATTCCATCATTCACCTTTGCAATATATAGCTCATGGGACAAATAGCTTAAAAACTATTGTGGTATTGAATATGTAATTATGCACTTTATCTCTTATTAAGTTGCTTGTTGTGCGATAACCATGTTTATCGGGGAACGCCATCAACTCATTGTTGAATTTCATGTGAGTTGCTATGCATGTTCGTCTTGTCTCGAAGTAAGGGCGATCTACACCGAGTTGAATGGTTTGAGCATGCATATTGTGAGAGAAGAACATTGGGCCGCTAACTAAAGCCATGATCCATGGTGGAAGTTTCAGTTTTGGACAAACATCCTCAAATCTCTAATGAGAAAAGAATTAATTGTTGTCAAATGCTTAAAGCATTAAAAGAGGAGTCCATTATCTCGTTGTCTATGTTGTCCCGCATGGATGTCTAAGTTGAGAATAATCAAAAGCGAGAAATCCAAATGCGAGCTTTCTCCTTAGACCTTTGTACAAGCGGCATAGAGGTACCCCTTTGTGAAACTTGGTTAAAGCATATGTATTGCGGTGATAATCCAGGTAGTCCAAGCTAATTAGGACAAGGTGCGGGCACTATTGGTACACTATGCATGAGGCTTGCAACTTATAAGATATAATTTACATGATGCATATGCTTTATTACTACAGTTGACAAAATTGTTTCATGTTTTCAAAATCAAAGCTCTAGCACAAATATAGCAATCGATGCTTTTCCTCTATGAGGACCATTCTTTTACTTTCAATGTTGAGTCAGCTCACCTATTTCTATCCACCTCAAGAAGCAAACACTTGTGTGAACTGTGCATTGATTCCTACATACTTGCTTATTGCACTTATTATATTACTCTATGTTGACAATATCCATGAGATATACATGTTACAAGTTGAAAGCAACTCGCTGAAACTTAATCTTCTTTTGTGTTGCTTCAATACCTTTACTTTGAATTATTGCTTTATGAGTTAACTCTTATGCAAGACTTATTGATGCTTGTCTTGAAGTGCTATTCATGAAAAGTCTTTGCTTTATGATTCACTTGTTTACTCATGTCATACATATTGTTTTGATCGCTGCATTCACTACATATGCTTTACAAATAGTATGATCAAGATTATGATGGCATGTCACTCCGTAAATTATCCGTGTTATCGTTTTACTCCGCTCGGGACGAGCAGGAACTAAGCTTGGGGATGCTGATACGTCTCCGACGTATCGATAATTTCTTATGTTCCATGCCACATTATTGATGTTATCTACATGTTTTATGCACACTTTATGTCATATTCGTGCATTTTCTGGAACTAACCTATTAACAAGATGTCGAAGTGCCAGTTGCTGTTTTCTGCTGTTTTTGGTTTCGTAAATCCTAGTAAGGAAATATTCTCGAATTGGACGAAATCAAAGCCCAGGGGCCTATTTTTCCACGAAGCTTCCGAAGTCCGAAGACGAGACGAAGAGGGGCCACGGGGTGGCCAAACCCTAGGGCGGCGCGGCCCCACCCCCGGCCGCGCCGGCCTATGGTGTGGGCCCCCGTGCCGCCTCTTGACTTGCCCTTCCGCCTACTTAAAGCCTCCGTGACGAAACCCCCAGCACCGAGAGCCACGATACGGAAAACCTTCCGCAGACGCTCGTCGCCGCCGATCCCATCTCGGGGATCCAGAGATCGCCTCCGGCACCCCGCCGGAGGGGGAATCATCCCCCGAGGACTCTACGCCGCCATGGTTGCCTCCGGTGTGATGTGTGAGTAGTCTACCCCCGGACTATGGG